>NC_041029.1:18051398-18200324 GCF_900634625.1 Parambassis ranga | reverse complement strand
TCCTCTCTGCCTCTCCCTCACTCTCAGCATCACCATCACATATTCCTTTACAGCCGTCTCAGAGGGAAATGGTGAGTGAGGCTGCGCACTGAGCACTGACCCACACTGAATGCACACATTCTCCTCTCTACCCTGCTCTAATTCCTAATTTTACCCACAGTTGTATATGTACACACACACAGTTCAAAGCCTGCACACACTCCTGCCTGTCGCTGCTTTTTATTCATCACACAACAAACCACAGCGCCGGCTCCTTCTTTGTCTCTTTCACACTCACCTGTTTGAACCAATGATGCGAATCCTTTTTTCCCTGTGTGACTGAGCCTGATTGACACATACAGTGAGGTTGTGTTTTTAATTTGCTTCCCGGCATAACTCTGTATAAATCAACCCAAACAGTCCTTGACACCCTGCCTGATTATATCTGCAAATGAACCACACCCGTCTTGAGATATTTTCGTACGTCTAAGCAGATACGTCTGCAAATTTGTACAAGAAACATCTTTATTTGCCCTCTTGACTTTTCTTTTCTTCTTCTCTGACGTGTTTGAAACCGCCTGCTTTAATGTCTCAGCACAGCTCTAATTGAAGGCTTTGATTTGGTGCTATAAAAACACGCACACACTGCTGAAGCTGCTGTTGCTTTAGTCATTACTACAGTATCAAGTGGAGCTGCGTATTTCCCAGTGTTCCTGCTAACCGGAGTGTCCACTTTATCTTTATTTAATGACTGGCTGATGGCGGCTGTTTGCGATGCGCCTGTAAAAAGACAGATGTATTCTGTGAATGGATTGAAATAATAAGGTCAGAGAAAACAGGGCAGATCATCACATCAGGCCATTGGAGGATTTTCTGAAAGCCTTGCAGCAAGAGAGCTGGTGATTATTAGGGAGAGTCTGTTATCGTATGAGGCAGCTCCTATTGCTTTCCCAGCATCGCTGCTAGTTTTATGGCATTTTGAAAAGAGAAACTGCTTTATAGGTTTGAGCTGGGCCTGCATTGATCCAGCAGTTTAAAATGGTGCATCCCTGCACCACTACCACACTCTAATAAGAGTTTAATCCGTACACACTGGAGCCATCACATATCTACTACCATCTCAATGAAAATGTTTTGAAAGAAAAATCAAATCAGTCAAACATTGTATATTTTTACTTTGTTTTAGACAAAAAAGCTGACCTAAAATGCCTGTATCTCTCATGATTCTGTGAAAGTGGACATGATCATTGCTAATTGCTGGTACTATTCCTTTAACATTTCTACCATGTGTTGCCGTTCCTGCCGACTGAGCTATCTACAGTACGACTTTCCCAGTCTCAACAGACTGGGAAAAGACTAGGAGGACACACCAACAGAGCGGCTTCAGCAGATTTTTGCATGACGATGGGGGTCAGACAATTACCAACTGCTCCTGATGGGGGAGCTACAGAGTACAGGACTTGTCAGACCTACTAAAGCCAAGTGAACACAACAAACTCTCGTGATGGTGGTTTACAAACAAAGTGCATCCGGACTCAGCCAGAACATTTCCAACAAGTTTAAAAGACTGTGACTGAAGTTGGGTCGGGTCTGTTCAGAGTGGCCGGCTGTCAGGGGGACCTGAACCTCAGAGTCCTGAATAAAAGCTTGTTCTGTAGCACATGTGGTATCTGGTGGATGTATGATGGACTCAATGCTAAATGTGTTTTCATGAGGACGTGTTTAAGAGGTGAACGCATCATATCATATTGGGTATATTATTGATATGTTATCAAATGATATTGTGAACACAGACAGTACACACACCTACATAATCCACAACCTTTTCACCTCTAACGGATGTTTTCTCACAGCAGCAGCTTGTCGCTGGATTCGGCAGGAGACTCTCATGCTTCTCTGCTCAGCCACTTGAAGCATATATAGATCTTTCTTGGTGATATCTTCACAGATTCAGTGTATTTTATTTTACCTCTATGAGGATGATTTTTAAGGATAAATTAACCACCAATAGAAATAAGCTGTCTGTTCAGTCCCAGAAATCTATCTTTATGTTGCTTGTGAGGATGCAAAACTTTTTGGAAAACTCCCTGCCACGAGCCTGTCTGTACTCAGGATCCTCTCTGAAGTCTTTTTTTTCCTCAGTATGCGTGTGTGTGTGTGTGTGTGAGAGAGAGTGTGTGTGTGTGTGTTAGTTCTATTTTCCTGCCTGGGTGCAGTTATGTGCATCTTGCAGTTTGACGTGTGAACTTAAAGGGAGAACTTCTCCTGTGACTTAACACTGAGTCACTGTGTGTGTGTATTCAGTGTGTGTACTGGCACACATGTGTGTTTGATGTTCTGCTCTCTGTGAGGACAGCTGGGTATCATTGTCTTCGACTGCTGCTTAAAAGACTTATGTGGCTCTCTGTCCGCTGTGGCTGACAGAAGGGACCGCTGTATGACAAGTCATTGATGTCAGGATGATCTAAGAGGACAGTATCTGGTCTCTCTCTCTCTCACACAAACACTGTGTGCATGCGAGTAAGAAATAACAAGTGAGTTTGAAAGCAGCAGATTTTCTACAAACAGGGATCTGTGTCACGGCTGCTATTGTTTCTGAAAACGTCCCTTAAAATGCAGGAAGCTCTTATTTCTTATATTTAATCACACTGCACGATCTAAGGGAGAGAGGAGGTGACACTACCCAACTGTTCCCACAACCTGAGAGAGAAACAGGAGAAAGGACCCTGTACAGATGAATTTTAGTCATTTCCTCCTACTCATAAACATTCAGCAGCTCAGAATGAACAGGTGTGTGAAAGAGGTGGACAAACAAAAAATACCACTGGAAGGGACCTGAAGTAGAAAGAGCTGAGTACTTTAACCTTTTTCTGCTAAGTTGTTTCTTTTTCTGAGAAATCTGCGAGAAGCAGTCGAAATGTATTTTTAGAT
This sequence comes from Parambassis ranga, assembly GCF_900634625.1. Taxonomy (NCBI): domain Eukaryota; kingdom Metazoa; phylum Chordata; class Actinopteri; family Ambassidae; genus Parambassis; species Parambassis ranga. Next base: position 18,197,414 of record NC_041029.1, on the reverse strand, counting down.
TTTTGTGAATATGCAGCAGAGCGACTTCTCGAAGGAAAAGGAGCTCAGTGAGTTATAGAAAGGAAAGAAAGAAGTGGAAAGAAATGCATTGTGATGGTAAGAAGATCAAAATGACCTGAGGATTTGGTTGCTAAAAGGAGCTGACAAGAGACTGACAGTTCACAGTGAGGAGTGGATAAGACAGTGACTGACACTCCCTTTGTGTGCGTGTGTTTAATTAATAAATCATTGTTGTCTCCATTACAGAGAATAGAGAAACTAATTCCATGCCTTTAAGCCTTTCCCTAACTCAACATTTTGACGGCCATAAGGACGCGTTACTAACGAGATTAATGGCTCTGTTTTATTAAAGTGTCTCAGTGAGTGTGTCCCAGTGTGGCTGCGAGCCAGGATCCTGCTCAGCCATCATTGATTCTACTATTCAGACCTGAGAAATGGCCTTAAGTGCTCCATCTTTGCTTTTATTAGTGTTCATGTCAGCAAAATAACCAAATTAAACTATGTCGATGTTGGCAGACTATGATCACTCTACAATGGGGAAATGTTGAGTGGTTATCAGGCTGAATAACTAGGCCTTCAATGAAACCATACAGTGCGATCAGACGTCCGACTGCACACACCTCTGTGTAAACAGTGGCTGTTCAGTAAAAGCCTGCAGCTGTTCTATTGCAGACCCCAAGGCTCTCTGTCCACATGTGTTCACCATTAAGCAAAACAAAGTCCTTTAAATTTCACTGTTAGACGTAGCGTTAGAACAAGAAGCTTCAAAGCAAGTTGTCTTTGCAGTTGAATATTATCAATGTCTATGCAAAAAAAAACAAACACACACAAAAATGAGCACCACAGAACTCAGGCTTTGTTGCATTATTAATGGTCATACAGAGACCAGATAGGGGCAGCGTGCAGGAAGAAAGGTGCAGAGTGAGAAAGACAGGAAGACAAAAACAGTCAAAAGACAAGACAAAGCAGGTTCATTCAGAAAGGAAGGTTCAAGAAAAGAAACAGAACATAAAGCAAATAGAAACAATAAGAAGTTCCAGTCATATTCAGATAAGAAATTATAGTCGAAAAGCTGCTTAAATGGTGGAAAAAAGCAGATTAATCTCATTTGAGTTCATTCAACCAATTAAATCGACTCCCAGCTCCCTCTGTGTGTGTGTCTGTGCCCAATCAGCAAGCCCTGCAGTTTGTGCCACCCAAACCAGCAGTACCTGGAGCAAGGAGCTATTTAAGCACCCAGTAAATTATTCAGGAGCCTGAGCAGTGTGCTGTACAAACTCTAAAACTGATTCTACCTGAACTTTCTATATCTGGTTGCATGTTTGTGTCTCCTTGACGCTCTGTTCTCCATGTGCAGTCTGGATTGAAGAGAAGAGAGTCGTCCCTACCTGCTCTGAAAGCTGTAGAATATCAGGCTGGAGGCACCGGAGTGAAAAATAGGGCATAGACAGTGCAAGTGCTATTGATCTCTTACAGTGAACACTGAGTGGGAAAATGAGATGTGATGGAGATGCTCTCTGTGTGAAATACCTCCCAAACCTCACAAGCCAGCGATTATGGCCTAAACAGATTTTTTTATATATATAAAAAAAGCAGCCACTGCCAGATCAAAACCTTAAAAAGCTTCACGTGCAACTTTCATAACACTCCAACACCTCCTTCCTGTGTTCTCTGACCCAGTTTGCTTCTGCCTCTCCGCTCAGCGTCGCACCTCCAGACCGAACTCAGGGGCGCCATCCCTCCGGCCCGTAATCCTTTATCCACACAGGGTGCGAACTATAACTCTTGAAGCTAATTCCTCTTTATTTCCCTCGAGTGCAGTATTGAGCTCGATATTCAATAAAAAAGATTGAGTTCCCTCAATCAAAAAAGTGATGTCTTCAGCCTTTAAGCCATGTTCATTCGCTCTTACACCTCCTCATATTGTCGGTGTGATCGCTCACAGTTGGTCTGCAGTGGATATAGGTGTTATTGCTGCTGTATATCACAAAGTATCAGTCACTGGATCTCGTGTGGGTGTCTTTCAAAACTCAAAGTGCTGCAAGCGGTAATGATCGGGTCTTTGCACTTCTGTGCACGTCAAAGGGTTTTTACTGTGGATGTCTGGGTGTTTGTCACATAACACTGACTTCCTGTCAGCAGCATGAGCTGTAAATGAAGATGGAAGACCTCTAAGTGACGTCACCCATTGACTGATTCCCCCCGAACTTCAAAAAAGAAAGGCGGCCAAAGAAAGAAGTCTGAGTGAGCAGACAGTGAGAGACCAGTCACCTGTCACTCAAAGTGGCTCAGATACAACTACAGCAGCAGCAGAGTTTTATTTTTTACTCCACGGATAGCTTCACACTGTGTGAGTCATAAGTTAGAGCTTCATTTTTCCCTTTTTAAAAACAAGAGAAAAGTTCTGTGACATGATTTTTATCAGGATAGAGTTGGAGTTTCATCTCCACCTCACCGCAGCGCTGCAGGCGGACATGGAGCTCCAGCTGTCTGAGGGGGTTCAGGGGGAAATGCATTCACCCCACTCTTCACATCACATCCCCTCCCCCGCCATCCGACCTTCTCACCCCCACTCTCTGTCTGTGTTCTTGAGATTCAAATGCTGTCTAGAGCTTGCAGCAGTGCTAGAAACCCCCAAAGTTAGCTTTGGCAAAAACCATAAAAAATGAATGTGTTTTTAGTATTGTGCTCTAGGGGAGGCTATCAACCCATCGTCTAAAGGCACCAAAACAGCTTCTTCTTTGTAGAACAAAGACAGCTGGTTCCAGAGGAGTCACAGAGGAGGCCACTCCAAACCTCAAAGGGTGAAGTTCTGGCGCTCCTTATGTTTTATTTATGGCACTGAGTTTTAGTGACTAAGGCTGCCTCACCAAGAACTCTCTGTCAGGGTTCTAAAAGGCAAATCAAATGTGATGGGGTAAACATCATTAGTCCTCAGAATACCACCAAAAACAGTTACAGGCCAACTTAACAGTTAAATAAATGAAGACTGGACGAGCATGTCGCTCATTATGTTCTGGAACACAGCCCGCCTGTGCCCAGATGAACTAACAGTGTATATGCACAAACCATATGCTGTCTCCCACACATGCTGAACACTGTTTAAACCGTACCTACAGTTAGGATCAATGGCAGGTGACATCATAATGTGAAGAAACACAATGAGAGAAGTCAACATGAAAATTATTACACAAGGGGGGAAACGTCAGAGGGGACGGGGTTAATCTATGTGAATATATTATAAAAAAAGTACATCTGCTGTTAGTTGCACAGAAAAATAAAACATGAAAGTCAGCTGTTATATTTTGAGGGCTGCTATGTTTCTTGTTGATCCTGTAAGTTCACCCACCATGAGGAGAGAAAACCAATGCTGTGTTGACTTGGGTAAAATTACATTATGCAGCAATATTAATAAGCTCTAATTTCAGCCTAGATTCAGTAGAGTATGACCTATTTTATGAATAAATAGTGGCTGTTTGTGTGAACTGCAGCAAGCAAAGCGATGATCTGTCAATCCGTCCGTGCGTCTGTGTGTTGTTTTGCTTTGCGCTCTGTAATGGAAGTCAGTTTCAGTAATAAAGATGTATTTTGTGAATTCAGCATGAGTGTCGGGTTAGCAGGAGCAAGAATGTGTGTGGGAGACGTCTGTGGAGGGCTGTTACAAGGAGTGAAGGAAATTACTAAGTGCATAATCAGCACTGCTTAACAGTTTGATAAAACATAACCAGATTGAAGGCTGCTCGCAGTGGTGCGGCATGTTAATGTGCCGCCGCAGCTACAGAAGGTGATGAAACTTCTCTGCAGGTGTGTGGATGGAGGCAGATGTTTAAAAACATTCACAGGGCGGCTGGAAGGAGGAGAGGATACAGGTTACTGCAGGTAGATAGACGGCTTATCTGTCCCCACACAGGGAGGGAAGACCTTCACATGCAAAGTAAACCACTGAGTGGTGTTATCAATATTAGAGCCCCCCTGCTGTGACTGCATCATGGAGTGTGTTATAAGCACTTGTGTGTGTCAGTGGGTGTATTAGTGTGAGTGTGTATGTGAGCAGTAAACTGGCGGGTTGTGAGTTCATGAATACTCAGTTTGTGAAGTGAAACAGCAAAGACGTCAATAAATTTACACTACAATAAAATCATCACATTTCTTTTGTGATTTCATGACGACAGGTTTGTTTGTTACGGTGCTTATTAAAGCTCCATCAGCGTGTTCTCGGGTCTCAAACTTGCAGCCCGATACTTTGTGCCCCCCCCCCCAGCAGTGGCTCAGTGGTAGAGCAGGGTTGTCCAATAATTGGAAGGACGGCGGTTCGAGCCCAGCTCTCTGTCATTGTTGTGTGTCCTTGGGCAAGACACTTTACCCACATTGCCTCCAGTGCACTCACTTCATTCATGTGTATGAATGAATCGGCGGTGGTCGGAGAGGCCGTAGGCGCACCTTGGCAGCCACGTGTCTGTCAGTCTGGGGAGCTGTGGCTACATCTGTAGTTTACCACTGTGTGAAAGAATAATGCATCTGTAAAGCGTCTTTTGGTGTCCTAGAAAAGCGCTATATAAGTTCCATGTATCATTATTATTGACACAGTTTAGTGTTAGTGCGGCCCGCACATTGTTCTCACGCACACTTATTTGCTGATGACCTTAGCTCAGGCACGTGACAGCTTCTGGTGGTGTTTGTTGACAAGTTAGGCACCTTGGTCACGTGGCTGGAACGTGATTAACTAAGAGGTTCTGAGGTTCTATGTTCTGAAGAACTGTTCATGTTCTGACCTGTTATTAATAAAGATTGAGAAGATTGGACCAGTTGTACTTTTTTTGGAACATTTGAAACCCCTTTTTTTTACTTGATGCGGCCCAGCCTCACCCAGCCTCACCCAGACTCTACCCCCAGCGGCCCCCCAGGTAAGTTGAGCTTGAGACCCCTGATCTTTGCTGTATTTAACAGACTGTATATAAAGATGGACGACGTGCCTCTGCGTCTGCCCACTGTACAAAGATTCCATCTTCGAGTCAGTAGAGGTCATGGTTCGAAGCTGCATGGTTCTTCCTCACACCCACACACTTGCCTTTTGAACTAGCTGCTGAATGAATGAATGAAATCTACATTTTATTATGCAACATACTTCCTCCTTTTCAACAAATGAAACATGTATATATATTAATCACACCTTAACCTCTTCATCACTCGTTACAACAGCTGACACACACCTTCTGTTTTACTACTTGTTACTACAGGACCAGTTGTAATAGCTTCACAGCTTTTAGGTCGTCTGGGTGTATTTGCCAAGGCTTTGGCATAAAGGTCAGAATTTGAATGCCATTAAAGCTGCAATATAGTTTCCCTATAGTGAGTCTACATTCCATCATTGAACACCCAGTCCCTCTGCGATATACTTACCAGGCCAGCACCATGGAAAAAAATGTACTTAAATCTGTCTTCAAGGCTTTACAGTGTTTTCATGTGAAGGCCTATGCCAGGATGTTACTAATGAACACAAGTTAGCAATGCCTGGAGAGCTCGCCTTTTCATGGCTACTCAACGCACTGATTAGCCATTCCTTTTCTGCATTTGAAGCCAATCAAAGTAGCTGACAGAGCTTAATTACTTTATATATCCTCTCATTTCTCTAGCAATTTTTTAGTGAGGTTTACATGTTGCTGTTCAGCTCCAGGCAACTTTTACTCCTGGGGGTGGGAACTGAAAAATGGCTGTTTCACCATTGGAGAGCACAACGTGGGGCGATGAACAAACAAATATAGTTGCTGCTGTCGCTTGATGTTGGGCACGTGCGGGGATAATAGCTCATTAAGCCTACAGTCTGTGAATGATAGCTTATAGTGATCAAGAATAAGCCATCGCTCGCTTTAATTAGAGAAAATGCATTCATCTTCCGCTGTGTTCTCTGCGCTCTGCTCACACTGGAGTCTCCTTGGGGATTCTCCTAGTCTCTTAATTCCTCTCATCTGCCTCTTCTATCTGTTGTAAGACGATGTAAGAGATAAGGTGCACATTGTAATGCACTTCTCAGTAATACATTTCCTAGTATTGAAAGAGCCAAGTAGCAGTGCCATGACGATAGCATAATAATTAAGAAGATGTCTTCCTCCCCCCTGTAGGATAGATTCATGTCCTGTGGAAGCACCGTCCTGTTAACATGTCTGTCAGGAAGGAATCTGACGTTCTGTGGTGCGCCGATGTGACAATTCAACTCTGAGAAACAATGATTATCTGTTAAGTGTGCATAAACTGATCTTATTATATATATAACCTAACTGATTGGAGGTTAGTTCCACCATCCCTAGAAAGAAAACTAAAGCTCATCATAATGACTTATATGATGAGCGGGCCTGTATTCTTCTCTCTACTTTTTTCTCATTGTCTGCTTGACAAATCAGCCAGCTACCTGAGTTTAGGTCAAAGTGGAGTTTTCGCTGTCCTTCTTCTATTGTGACCTAAAAATGAGAGATTTCAATATTAGCTGTAAAAAAAATCCTAAAAACATGTTTTTAACGCACAAAAGACAGTGCCAGATGTTGCCAGATGTTGTGGAACAAAGCACCTCTTGATGCTCTGGAATCAAAATTTTAAATTCAAGACTCTCTCTTACAGACACATTCCCAAACTGATCAAGCTGGTGTCAGGCCTTGTAGTGCTGCAATAAGCAATGGTCTTATTCAAACGATACACTGACATGATTTTTGCACAAATGTTGTACTGAAAACATGTCAAAACATGTTCATATAACCTGTACATACATATATCTATATATATATAGATATATATACATATATCTATATATATATATGTATATATCTATATATACATATATATATATATATATACCGTATATATATATATATATATACAGTTAGAGAGACAATTATTAGCCTCGTTATGAAATGTCATGCAATGATACTCTGCAGTCTGTGTCTCATTTGAAAGTGAGGATTGGTATCTGGCAGCAACAGTGCAAGTAAGATTTGGTTTCAACACAAAGCATCATGGGAAAAGTGAAGGGAAGTCGTTTACTCTTGAGAAAAAGGACTGTTAGTGCATATAAAACAGGAGGAGATACAAGTTTGTTAAAGTACTTCCAAGTTTCAAGAACCTGTGAGGAAGGTGTCATCAAGAAGTTCAAAGAGAGTCAAACTCTCATGCCAGACTGAAGTATGCTAGGGACAACCCAGAGGAAGAGTACACAAACTCCAAACATGTCATCTGGAGAAAGACCGGAAAGAAACCCAAAGAGCACGGTTCCACACAGTCAAAGTGGTGGCGGTATAATAAACTGAGGGGATGCTCCAGTGCGTCTGGAACTGGAAATCTTGTCAGGGTGGAAGGAATCATGAATAAGAAGAAGATTATCTAAAATCCTGACCTGAAGCAGTCAGCACCAGAACAAGGCCGTGATCGTCATTTACGCTTCCAACATGACAACGACCTGAAGCTTACGCCTCTTCTGGTGAAGAACTACTGACAGCAGAGAAAAGTGAATGTTATTCACCACATTGCTATTTGCTAAATTGGTTATTATTTATAGACAATGCAGGCAGCCCAATGCCCTACATTTGGCTGTCTGCATTTACACGTAGCAGCCTGTGCTCTCTGAAGTATGGACTTGGTTCAAATTGAACCCTATGTACTACTTGGACTACTTGACGTTAGTAACATGAAATCTCCTGAGCTAACCTTTGATGATGCTTTTTTAGACTGATAAAATAACCCAGTAAATATACAGATAGCTTTGATCTCTCATCAGTACATGAGCGTTTTACATCCGACCTCAGTCAGGATCATTTCTTATGCCCTATAAAGTCGCTTTTCTTTTCATTCCACACATTGTGATTCCTGGTGTCTACAGCACCTACAATGTGACCTCTGACTCAGCTGACACCCCAGTTCTTCAGACATGCTCTGTCTGGAGCTAAGGGGTTATAGAACTCTTTGAAACATGGAAACAAACCAGCAAACACAGTATCTTTGACTTTCCTTCACTAATATACTGCAGCCAATTATTATGCAGGGACAGCTCCTATGAAACAGAACAGGTTCAATATTGGGAGAGGTTTGTCTTGTTTTCTGCTTCTGCTGTTTTATTGTTTACCAGAAAGAAGCCACGATGTCAAGAATGTGGATTATGTGTGACAGACACAGAGAATGTTTGGCATCAGGCCATACTCGTCAGTAAATCTCTAGTGTTGTTGTAGAGCACTCCTTCAGCAAGGCTGCTGCTGTACAGCGGCATCTCAGGTATGTTCTGATTTAGCATAAAGTTGTTTGTTTATTTGTCGCTTTAAAAATATGAATTTCGTCCAGCAAAAATGACAACAAAAGAAAAGCGGTATGGGGTTAAAACCAAAGACTGACATGGATGTCAGGCGCTTTGAAATGTCACAACACTTGAGGCGATGTCATATGAAAAGCCACACAAGTGAAGATGAAAAACATTTACCAACAGTGTGTCTCTGCTCAGCGGAGTTTGATCTTCAAGTGTCTCCTCTGCTGAGTGTAGTCCTACAAAATTAAATCCTGCTTTTTTTGATGAAAGGGAAATTGAATTTCCCATAATGTTGTGCCTGGTGGGCCATGCGGGCGGGGGGAACCGGCAGGGCCGAGGCTTTGGTAAACATTTCAGTTTGCATCATGAAGACCTCTGAAAATGCGGTTAAAGCGTGTCTGTGAATACGCTCTGACTGCCAGGTTAGGAGGAGTAATTCTAAGATGGTAAACCCTGCTGTTTTCCTGAAGACTCTTCCGAGGAAGGTGAAACACTGTCATTACCACAGGTGTTTGTGAATCTACAAACAAATATCACCTTATTTTCTTCATAGCTGCACAGAGTCAAACAAGCTATCCGGGTTAGTTTCAGTTTTACCATATGTCTCCCTTCCACTCCCTGGCAGCACGCACTGTAGCTGAGTACTAGTGGAAGGCATCCAACCTCATGGCTGTCAGTGTCTGTTTGGGAGGAGGTGGCAGACAGAGGAATCTTTAAGCTGTGGAAGTGTTATTATGTTGGATTTTCAGGTGTAATTGATAAGCTTGTTGCTGATTACTTGGTTGAGGAGATGCTTAAACAACATCATGTGGAGCAAATAAATCACTTCTCTAAATGACAGTAATCTTTAACCAGCAGCTCATCATGTACTAAATCTCGGTCACGTTCACCCCCCCCCCCCCTTCGGATATTAAAACGATAATCTCCTCACCCAGAAATTTTCTTTTCCAGTCCTCACTCACATCCAAGCTCAACTCAAACTCAGATTCCGCTCACTGATAATTCTCTGTGATCTGACTCTGTTCAGCGTTAATTGCTGGAAAACTACCAAACACTGTGCGACTAGCACCATTGTCAGCATAAGAAATGTCTCATTATGGCTAAATCAGTGCAGTCACATACAGCTGTTACTGTAGAGAACAGAAAATGCAATTCTCTACAGTATCATTACAAACTAGCTTATAACGTCTGTAGCTTGAATGTCAATGTGGAAGGAGAGAGGAAGCCGGCCTGTCTTTAAACCTAACGGTGCGTTGCCGTCATTACTAAAGCATGCTCTGCTGTCATGATTAGCAGGGACACTTTGTTTTCCCTTCAGGACACATAAAAGCAGAAACAGATGAATCATTGATGTTAAAGGTGCGACAGCCTGAACCACCAGGCAGCGGCGGCGGCGGCGTCTTCGGTGCATGCACGGAATCCTTGGGACCTGTAGTGTTTGTTTGAAAGTCTCCCATCACTGTCCCCTGTCTTTACACTGCTGAGCTGAAATATTGATCAGCCTTCCTGTCTGCATTCCCATCACACTCACCGCTAAGCACTGAGCTGCTTCTCAGAGATCTTACAAAATGTTTTTCCAGGTACTCTAAGTTATTGTCTGTATGGGGATATTTTAATTCTTTCCACAGGCTACTGTTATTGTACGCACATAATAAGCTTTGTAAATACAGAGAAAGGATTTTTTTTCACTACAAGGACACAAGATAAAGGAAAGGACAATTGTTGACATTCTCATCAGCACCGTGATCTGCTGGAAGACAGAGGGGAAAGGAAGAGGAGGTCGTCGCTGTGCCGCCTCCCCCGCCGTGAACAAACATCTTTCTAACTTGGCCTCTTTGCATTTGTGTAAATGTCTACATGAATTGTTGATATATCTTTGTCCTACATGTAGAACATTTCTTTAATCTGATCGAGTCAAACAAAACGATACCAAGCTTTACTTCACTGCAAACATGTTATAAGACACCGACCAATTTTCTAGTGACTGGACGCCCCCCCGCTGTGCAAAGTTTTGTATGTTGTGTGGGTTATGAAAAAGATCCCAAGTGGTTGGAAGAAAAAGGGGGTTGCTGAAAGATTCATAGAACCTTCGTTCAACAGGCGTTTCCATGGCAACACAACAGTCTCTCTGGCTAAGAGAACCAAAGGCCTCAATGCAGACGCAGTTCCACTGCCTCAAAGACCCTTTGATTTCTGTGTACACAGCGTATTGCATGCACACCAAAACACACGTAATAATAACGTCTCGTCATGCCCCCCCAACAATCAGTTTCATCTCACAACACAAACATCGTTTGGCTCATTTAAATTCAGCCAATGAGTTTAAACACATTTATATTGCGTTACACAACTGATTAGATGTAATTACTGTGATATGCAACATTTAGGCGAACATGGGTAAATTGATTTTTTAAAATCCACAAAAACATCCTCTCATAAAAAAAGACATTTTCCTCCATTATGTGGGGAAATGTCTTAAAATGGAAGCTGTGGCTGGGCCATTGACTTTTAAGCTAAGGAGCAAGTTCTATTCATCTTTCCTTAAATTGCCTATTGCTACCAAAAATAAAGCATCCTCTTAAGTGAAACCATTTCGTGCACAAGCCAGACAAAGAAGAGGAAATGATTATAGCAGCATCTCATCACCTCCAGCTAAGATTTGGGTGAGGTCTCTCCACATCTGTGCCGAACACTCAGTCACACAGACAGACAAGGGGGAGCGCACTCGGGGCAAATCTGCTTACAAGAGTGTGCATCCTGAATAATAAAACACTAAATATGTCTATGTCCCTGTGAGACTCGGCAATAAAATACTTAATGAAGTAATAAGACGCTCTACATTATTCAGGAGTGGGGTGTCCAGATGGAAATAAGTGAACTCCGAAATGGACACTCGCCACTTTCTCTTCCCACGCGAGGGTGCTGTGAGACAGAAAGCTGGCGAGCAGGTGTTATTTATCTTCGTTAAACTGGTCGAAACAATCACAGAGTAATAAACAAAAAAAAGAAATTTACAGCATCGTTTTGTAGCTACAGTGCTGGATTTGTGAAAACTAGAGGTGCTGTTCACCTCTAGTTAAGATGCTCCCATGTGACTTTATCTGTCCTTATTCAGCTGAAGTCTTTGTGTTGCAGCTTCACCCTGGAGGGGGCAGTATAACAGCAGTGAGGAAGGCCAGCAAGCACTGAATTAACTCCAGAATAAACCGCAGTCACTACAAGATTCTGGCAGCATTCTTGTTCCACTGGGATTTAAATTCAGTTTGTGATTAAGTTATAATCTCATTCTTTAGAATGGGGCCGCCCTGAGATGTACACAGTTGTATATCCACTGACTAACAGGTTCACTATGAGCAATTTATATCATGTGGAAAGTTAGCGCACCAGGCTACAGTTCTGCTGGTCATGCACACGTGTTTATGAATGTTATGTGGTATATTAACTGACTAGCCCATCTTGGGGACAAAGTGTTATTAGGGTACACATGTTACATCAGATGTTTTTATATTTTTGCCCCTTTAAGCTGAATAAATATATATTGTACTTTTTATTTTACTTCACTTTGTTGAAATTTGTCTGAAAGCCTTTGACCCCAAAAGACCTTTTAGCAAAGCTCACGACACATTCACACACAATTACACTTTTTTCCAAGCTGTTCTAACACACACACACACACACACACACACACACACACACACACACACACACACCTGGGCTCAAACAGCTCTGTGTTCTCATCTGCACGACACAACCGCCCTGTTTCTCACTGGAGAGATTAAGAGATTAACTGAACTCTCCTGTACTGCCTGTGTGTGTCTGTGAGTGGGCGGGGCAACACGTGGCAGATCTGTCTGTTAGCAGGATCTTTCACTTCAGTTTTCAGTACATCCCTGTACATCCACACATAGATGTGTTTATAACTAGTGGAGGCTATCTCTGGTCTGTTCAGCCCAAGGCCATGTTTGTGCCTCTGTGCTGACGACAGATGTGACCTGCGGCGCTGCATTGTCCGTCATCTGTCTGTCTGTCTGTCCCCCCATCACAACATCTAGAGTCTGATATCTCAGGAGAAAGGTAGATGTAGAACAGCGTCAAAGGCCACGGCTACACCGAGTGCTCTGTGCTTATAAAAACTGAACTTGTCTCTAAATCTGTCTGCTCACGGATGGATAGACGTTGGCGTCTGGAAACAGATGATGACGTTAGAGCAGAAGGACGTGTCAGATGTAACTTCAGTTTCAAGAGACTCTATGACAAAAGCTCAAGGACATGCATGACAAAACTCTCCTCGAAGCTCTTTGTATCATCTGTGAGACTGATCTCTTCTACAAACTTGCTTCAGAACAAGAGATAAAAACAGGCTTGCAGTGACCCCTGCTGTCGTCTTCTAGATATTGCAGGTCTGTGTTTTTCTTATAAGCCTGTTTAGCTCCAGGTTTTTATCTATTGCTGCTTGAGCTTTTTGAGCTTGTGTAAACAAGGCTGCTTGTCTAGAAACAGCAACCTGATGCATTTGTTTTCGCACCGTGTTCCCAAATCTCAGTCATCTGTTTTTCACTTCATAGTGTCTTTTCCACTGCTCACCCCTTCATCCTATCTTCTCAATTACTTCACTCCTTCCCCTCTCATCTCACCACCCCTTTTTAACTCTTCTGTTCTCATGCTCCCACATCCCCCCTATAATCCCGCTCTTCCTCCCCTGGCTGAGCCGCGGGACCTCTCTCTTCCTCTCTTGAATCCTGTCCCATGCTGAGAGCCGTGCCAATTAATGGCTGTCATGTTTGCTCTCTGGTGGAGGTGCTGTAAGTGGTGCAGACAATTTGTATTACAGAGGGTCCATCTCATGCTTGGGTGAGCTGGGTGATGGGGCCTGTCTGTGCTAATAGGCTGTGAATGCAGAGGCCATAGACCTTCGAGCACTGCACAAGTGGAAGGCTTAAGTTGGTGCTGGAGTATAGTGGAATGGGCACAGACTACACAGCTGCACAGAAAGCAAAGATTTGCATCTACAAGGATGCACCCAACAGGAAAAGTGTGAAAGCTGCAGCTACGTGTGAAACTTTCTAGCTGTGTGCTTCCTCTTCCTCCTTCTTCTTCTTCTTGCTGCTATATGCCATTCTATAATTGGATCAAGCCCAACAGATCACTTTATATTACTTAGGCTAGCTGGAGGAGAAGCAGCAGAACCTGGGTGGAAGCTCTGCATGTTGCATGCACCAGTATGAAGAATTTCTAATGCTGCACTATATAAAGTGTAGCGGCTCACACCACAGTGTCAGTCAGATACGGTTTACTGTGCCCAAACAGATGCTAAATGTTAAGTCACATAATAGCGTCAGATGGCACGTCTCATTTTCTCCCCACTATATTGCTCATTTATTTGCTCATTGGTGTGTTCACAGGTCGTAGCAGAAGCTAGCAAAGCAGAGGACTGCAGAAAAAAGGTCAGCCAATCTGCATAATTTTCTATTACTAGTAATGTGGGATGTGATTGTATTCAGCCAGGCAGCAAGAGACACAACACAATATCGTATTTCATGAGCCACATACATATTCCATCAACAGGTAGGGTGTGTGTGTGTGTGTGTGTGTGTGTGTGTGTGTGTGTGTGTGCTCTGCATCTAATCTGAAAACAAGCCAGTTCTGATTCCAGAAGAAATGTGTGCAGTGTTACAGTATGTATGGAGCTTTGGATAAGTACAGTACAAGTCCATATTTACAGCATGTCAGGACAGAAGAATCTCCATTTAAAATCTCATGTTGATCGGGTAAACACCTGTCTACTCTCTAAGTGAGAAAGAAGTCTTAAGATAGTGATTAAAGCAGCGGCGCTGACAGCTCATTCTCTCTGTCTCAGCACTCTGTCACAAACACTCCCCACAGATAAGCAATAATTCTAACATCTCAGTCATCTCTGCTCCTAGTGATGCAGACACTCACACAAACACTGGCTGCTCCTCACAGTCAGGGAGTCTGTCAGTGTTGCAATAGCAAACTGTACAGAGAGACATGTTCTTAAGACATTCCCTGCAAGTCTATTGGCCACCTGAATCTGCCTTTTTTTGTTAGAATACACTCAGCAAAGCTACAAGAAGTACCTTCAAGTCTAACACCAGGCATGAGTGCTAGTGAAGTGTAGCTTTTTATCCAGACAATGTGTTGAGACACAGGTCACAGGTATACATGGTGTAAATGGGGGACCAGCACTGTAATTGCATGACTTGGCAATGGAGACTCTGACTGGTTTGCTACTTAGAATTGCACTTTCTTCAATGAAACTATAGTTTTGGTTAAAAATTACAAGTCAGAGGTGGTTAGCACTAGTTAGCACTAGTTAGCACTGTCACCTCTGTCACCTCTGTCACCAAATCTGGCTGAGGGCCTTTCTTATTTCAGCTTCCTCTTATGTGCCAAGGACATGCTTGTTAGGTTAATTGGAAACTTTAAATTGGTTTGGTTTGTTTCTACATGTTGGCCCTGCAATGGACTGGCAACCCGTCAAGGTCAAGCAGGTTATGTGAGGGATGAATGGATGGATGGGTGGGTGGAGGGAGGAAGGGAGGGATGGATGGATGGATAAATGGATGGATGGATGGACAGAGGGATGGTTGGATGGATGGATGGACAGAGGGATGGATGGATGGATGGGTGGGTGGAGGGAGGGAGGGAGGTAGGGAGGGAGGGAGGGAGGTAGGGAGGGAGGGAGGGAGGGATGGATGGATGGATGGGTGGGTGGAGGTAGGGAGGGAGGGAGGGAGGGAGGGAGGGGGAGGGATGGATGGATGGATGGATGGATGGATGGATGGGTGGGTGGAGGTAGGGAGGGAGGGAGGGAGGGATGGATGGATGGATGGGTGGGTGGAGGTAGGGAGGGAGGGACGGAGGGAGGGATGGACAGAGGGATGGAGGGATGGATGGACAGAGGGATGGATGGAGGGATGGATGGATGGGTGGAGGGATGGATGGAGGGATGGATGGACAGAGGGATGGATGGAGGGATGGATGGATGGGTGGAGGGATGGATGGATGGATGGATGGATGGAGGGATGGATGGATGGATGGATGGATGGATGGACAGAGGGATGGATGGATGGAGGGATGGATGGATGGACAGAGGGATGGATGGATGGGTGGAGGGAGGGAGGGACGGATGGATGGATGGACAGAGGGATGGATGGATGGAGGGATGGATGGATGGACAGAGGGATGGATGGATGGGTGGAGGGAGGGAAGGATGGATGGATGGATGGATGGATGGACAGAGGGATGGATGGATGGGTGGAGGGAGGGAAGGATGGATGGATGGACAGAGGGATGGATGGATGGGTGGAGGGAGGGAGGGATGGATGGGTGGAGGGAGGGAGGGATAGATGGATGGATGGATGGACAGAGGGATGGATGGATGGGTGGAGGGAGGGATGGATGGATGGGTGGAGGGAGGGATGGATGGATGGGTGGAGGGAGGGAGGGATAGATGGATGGATGGATGGACAGAGGGATGGATGGATGGGTGGAGGGAGGGATGGATGGATGGGTGGAGGGAGGGAGGGATGGATGGATGGATGGACAGAGAGATGGATGGATGGATGGATGGACAGAGGGATGGATGGATGGATGGATGGACAGAGGGATGGATGGATGGATGGACAGAGGGATGGATGGATGGATGGACAGAGGGATGGATGGATGGATGGACAGAGGGATGGATGGATGGACAGAGGGATGGATGGATGGATGGACAGAGGGATGGATGGGTGCAGGGGTGGAGGGATGGATGGACAGACGGACATACACTGTATTCACAGACGTGTGCAGAACGACCCCGACACTGTTTGTTTCACCTCAAAAATCAATATCTGCTGTTGTTTGCCTGCTGCCACCTGCATACAAGCTGCTGTAGGACTGTGCAGACACAGAAGCAGAACTTTGAAGAATATTGCCATCAGTCAAAAATACTTCAGTTCCAGAAGTATCTCTGTTGAATTTGATTAGAAAGAGATGCAAAGAAGTATGCATGTGGTAACACTACATACACTTTTCTGTTTTGTGCGTGACATTTCCCTTGAGGCTTTGCTTCGACACCATTAACAATCATGGAGCGCTGGGCAGGTTTTTCATCAATGGAAGCCCACATACAAACCAAAAATAAGAACAAAGCAGCCTGGGGAGCAGAATTGCTCTGTTTGATGTTTTTCTATAACCGAATTATTAGAACCTCACCTTGTATGAGCCGCTGCTGTCCTCATTTGTGATTGTATGCTTTTGCATGCTCTGTAATAAACTGTAATGGTGTCATGCTACTCTGGCTTATTTTAGAGGTTTTCTTTTATGGAGGCTTTCTCCTCCTCCTCCTCCCCCTCCCCTCACCTGCATGACAGGGCAAAATAAATTGGAAACAGAAAAGTGAGAATACTGGAAAATATGGTTGACATGGTCAGAATGTGTCATTATTGAAGGAAGGTGTGAGAAAGAGGCCGGCTGTATTATAGCTGGAGGTCATCATTTCTCTTCACTATTCAGAGTCAGGGTTTTCTGCTAATGGGTCTGTCAAGGTGAGTCCATCAAAGCAGAATCAAGAGGGGGGGGGGTGTGTGTGCAAGCTAATTATAGCACTGAGTGAGCATGTTTGCTAACGCACAGGTGTAAAGAAACAGAAGAGAACACAACAGATATTTACTGTATGACAGCAGTAACAACGGTTTTCAAACTGTCCTGAGTGACACCCACACAACATGTGTCAGCATGGCACTGAGTCACCCTGGGATTGTGTCACGCCATAATTTTGCTCTGCACGGATCATTTACTCATCAAAAACACTGCATTAGTTTTAATGGTTTTAATTGCTCATCATTATCAGCAGCTTCCTGCAGTGTTCCATTAAAAATGCAGACGCAAAGAGCAGCTTTACATTTACCCCATTTTTAATTTCTATAATTGTATATTTCTGTGGGGGGGGGGGGTGAACTTGTGTGGGGCCGCTAAGAAGCACGTTATGAATTATTTTCATTCCCTTTTGTCACAGTTGATGCGTCTTGACTGACGTGAATTCGTCTCTTGCCTGAGGTGTTTTGTAACATTACAATGCACACATGTATAAAACAAACATTTGTCTGTTAGTAAAAGTAATTTCACTGATGTAAACAGTGATGCTGGGGGTGACATCTGTGATCCAGCTGCCATTCATCTTTTTTCAATAACAGAGAAGAAAGTGCATTGTGAACACTAGAGGGAGCTCACAGCTCTCCTCAGATTTCTCTTGCTGCTTCTGAAACTTCAGAATTAAGTATTTTTCACAGCCATGTGTACACACACACATTAATGCACTCGTATAGTCATAGCTCAGCATCTATGAGGCTCTATCTGAAAACAACAGGGTTCTAATGAAACTAAAGAGAAACAGAGCCTCACACACACACACACACACACACACACACACACACACACACACTGAGCCTCACACACACACACTGAGCCTCACTCACACGCACACACACACACACACACACACACACACACACACACACACACACACTGAGCCTCACACACACACACTGAGCCTCACTCACACGCACACACAGCTGTGTCCTGTGGCATGGCATTGCTCACTCCTCTCTCCTGGCATTCTGCTCCCACCAGAGAGAAGAGCTTTACTGAATATGGATGGAGACCCCGCACCACCAGAACCGCCACTGTGGTCCAGAGAGAAGAGCAGAGTCCAAATAGAATGCTGTGAAGCTACAACTGTAAAATGACCTGCAGTACACACCCTGAACTACATTAGAAACTCTACAAGTCTCCCGATGCTCTGTGGAGCTGCTGCAGCGCTGCTCCTCTCCTCCTGGGCTCACACAGTATCCATAATTTCCCCCTTCCCCATATCACTGTTATCAGCCAGCACCTGCCATTCACTATTCCCAGGCTGACATTTGATTAATTGACAAAATGATTAACTGGAAAATGTCATATAGCTGTGTAAATGAAATGCAGTAGGTTGGTATTTGTGTTGACACCCAGTGTGTCCGCTGTGCAGCAGCCGGCTGCTGGACCTTCATCATGATGCAAGTTTGCAAATGAAATGTCTTATTTTGTCATTGTTTATGCAGCTAATAAGCTGTAGGGTTTGTGTGAAAGCCTTTCCAGTCTGACTCCTATTATTAGAGCATGGTTGACCACACATACACTCAGCAGTAAAAAAACATGGCTGCTCAGGTTCTTTTATTTATATCCTTTTTTTAACTATTCCCAGAACAAGAATCAAAACCCACAGTGACGCATCATGTGATCCCTGCCGCTCTGGTCCTACACATGCCTGGAAGTGCTTTGATCACTTTGTAGCTTTTAGGTTTTGATGGTATGCATTATTAACTTCAGTCTTAATGTTCGGTTTTATTGTTTTCTTTAGTTTGTTGCCTTGTTCTGGGTTTTATTTCTGATAATATCTAGCTGTTTTTAACATATTTACACTGTTGATTGCATGCATGTATCGTAGCTGCTGAATCAAATGACAACAAGCTAAAATAAAAATATAATAAAGTCACTGCCACACTGAAGACCAAACACTGTCTTCGTGTGTCCTGTGAATATGGGACCTCTGTGCCCCTGTTGATATATTGATACAAAGTGATTCAAGTCTGCTAGAAACAATACAAGTCCTGTGAGTATTACAAACAGCACACCTGAGTGCAGACAACTTCAAAGCTCGGCGCTGTAAGAAGACCACCATTTCTATCGACTGGGTGGAAGTGAGCGTGCTGGTGCGATGCTGCAGGGAGATGCTGGGCAGTTTGACTCTTCAAAGCAGAGTACAGAGCACTTTGTAAGTAAATTACTTTAATGATTCAGCCAATAGAGCTGTAATTGGTAGCAGGCGGGGATGCATGGCTGAGGAGAGCAACTTTTTCTTTTGTTGTGGAGAACAGTTCCACCCAGGGCATCCTCGGGGAAGCTCCACTGCACACACTAATGATAAAGGGACATATCATACCCATGGGATAGTCCTCTTTTTGATCACCGCTCAGTGAAGGGGGCAGAGAAAATGACAGAGCAGCACGCTCAGAAATGCAGGCTTTTTAGGGCTCTCTTATACTTACAGCTACAAAGAAATGCACTGTGGTTACATGAGAGAAGGGTTTTCATTGGCCATTGTGCACTGTGATATAAAGCGAGGACACCAAACTGTTGTAAAGCCTACAATAGCTGTGTGAGAGGCGAGGACTGAGAAATGCAGCAAAGTACATGCATACCAGAGCTAGGGACAGCTGGAACAAGCCATATAAAGAGCCAGCCTGCCTCTGCGAGTGACGGGAGACCATTACACCACGGTGAAGGCTGGCAGCGCCATCCTGAAATCACAGCAGGCCTCATCCACCCTGTCCTCAAGCAGCCCACTGCAGGTGCAGGTCACACCACTAAATAGACAGCAGAGCAACACAAACAATGAACTAAGAAAATGGAGAAGAACAGTGGACGTGTAGGACAAAGGGAAGGCCAGTGATGGAGGTGTGGACACCTGCAGACACCACTACATTACTACCTGCCCTCAGTCTTTTCAGATTCTGCATTTGTTTTGGTTTGGTTACATGAATGAGAGGAACCTCTTATAAAACCAAAATGTACATCACACCGTGCCAGCCTGACCCCAGCTTAGCCTCCACATCCATAAAACACAGAGCGTGGTATGCCTGTATAAAAAACTGTAGGAAAGAAGCCACTAAGACTCAAACATGTCAAACTGACACACTGCTCTATCACAGACTAACACATACAAGCAGACACTCCGAAGAATCCTATTGGCTCCCTAAATGACCTCTCAATTTTCATTTGGCTCTGTGCTCAGGCTGTGCTCAGTCTGTGCTCAGGCTGTGCTCAGGCTGTGCTCAGGCTGTGCTCAGGCTGTGCTCCTGCTCTCGTCCAAAACTGCTAGATTCTGTGCTTGCAGAGAAATCAATGGCACAGCCCTGAGAGTGAGGCAGAGCCGCTGACATGGCGCCGTTCGTCTCTTTTCCTCTCTCTGATGGTTTTCTCAGTGAGAACAGAGACTGCCAAACTTTACCCAAAACATCCAGTCCTTTCTGCTTCCCTTCAGCCCCAAGACGGAAAAACTCCTCACAACATCATCATGTTCCTCTGAGGTAGAACGTATGTTTCAGTTTTATACTTCTTACACTGAACGTGTTCCTCGACAGTTTAACATAGCACAGATCTGACCTGTCGTAGGTTCGGTGTTCGATGATGGTTGTTACTGAGCACCATGCTTTCACTGTAGCACAAGCAGCAGCAAACAATGAAGCAGTGTTTCAACAACAGACAGATGATTTCCATGTATTTTATCATTAATAGCATGATAAAAAATGTGTTTTATTTAAATCTTTACTTTTATGTTCTTTGTGAAGATGAACATGAAACATCAAGGGTTTGTAACTTCCTAAAAAAAACAAATAGCATCCCTGTTGTATCTTTCAGCTCCCTCTGGTTAGCTCTCCCTTTAATGATCCCAGTCCTTTCCAGCACATTCATTCATGTATAAACACACTCATACTTCTTTATATTTATGTTCTTAATGGTGAGTTTGACAGCCAGGAGCCAGAGGTTAGAGCAGCTGGCTTTGGATGGAGAGGTCACTGGTTTGAAACCCTGGACCTGCTGGGAAGAATGTGTCCCCCCCCCCACTCAGCATCTACAGCTGACGTGCCCTTAGGCAAAGCACTTAACCCCCGATGGCTTCCTGTATGCTGCACACAGCTGCCTACTGTTCCCTGTGTGTGTGTGTGTGTGTGTGTGTGTGTGTGTGTGTGTGTGTGTGGGCCCTTTCAGTAATGTGTTAAATGCAGAGGGCAAACTTCTTATGTGTAAAAACATACATCCAACAGATTCTTATTCATGCACTGAAGTAATCTATTAAGTCCTGCACAGAGAAAATTCATTTCTTTCACATCTGCATCTGTGTATTTAGTGTTGCCATAGAAACTGCTGTTGATTTTCACAGCGAACCAGAGTCTCCCTAAATTTGAGGTTAATGTCAGTGATATTGATTAATGGTGCTTTAACTACCTGCTTCGCCCCACTTCCTCCTCCTCCTCCTCCTCCTCCTCCTCCCCTCCTCCTCCTCCTCCTCCTCCTCCTCCTCCTCCCCTCCTCCTCCTCCTCCTCCTCCTCCTCCTCCTCCTCCTCCTCCTCCCCCTCCTCCTCCTCTCCTCCTCCTCCTCTCCTCCCCTCCTCCTCCTCCTCATTGGCAGACGTCAGTTGCCGTGCAGCCAGAGGCTTTTTGACAAAGACCTAATCACTTCACACCACAGTCCCCACTTTTCATTTTCCCATCCTAGGGTCCAAGCCACACTTCTACAAGGACACTGTGTCTACAGCCTGGGGAAATTGCTAGTTAATGTGAAGAAGTCAAGTTCAACCACACACCATATTTGACATGAAGAGAAAGGAGTTTCTATCTGTCCTTGGAGGCCACATTCTCTCCCCATCGAAGAGGAAGGTTGTTTAGATGCTGTGTAGAAAAAAAGGCGTGCATATGATTTAAGAGTGCAGCGCACACTGTCGAAGTGACTCATTTATCACATCTGGAGCTGTACAGGGGAAAAAAACGTGACAGAAAAGGAATATAAACCAGAGAGAAGAGGTAATTTCTTCAGGTGGTTTAGACTCATCAACCTATTTTCCCATCACCTGAGCCCCACCCAAGGCTGTGTCCCAGCAGAGCCAGCCAATTACACTGGGGCGCTCTGAGTGTGTGTGTGTGTCTGCCTGACAGTGTATCCTCAGTTATTTTGTGAGGCACAGTAGATTGATGTGCTGCCATGAATCAACAGACAGTGTTGTTTTGGATGGTGCTTGTGATCAAGCTCTGCATGCGTATGTGTGTGCAGGTTTAATCTGGAACATCTGTTTTGCCAGAGTGTAGCCTAAAAACCACTCTGTGGGTTCCATTTGTATTATTGGTCAGAAATATGAATGTGTGCGCATGTGTCAACATGTCAACAGTCAACATGTGTCCATAAGGTATGTAGGTAAGAGGTAATTTCAGACAGCTGAGCCAAATCAATACAAGTTTAAGTACAAGGGGGGAAATCAATGTCTTAATTTGTCTGTAAATAGAGTGTGTGTATAGCGTGTGTCTGTGTGTGTGTCTGTGTGCAGAACACATATCATTGCCAAAGGCTGTTCCGTTGATTGATTGGCCGTGTGGCCTGTGTTCCTCTGTGGCCCTGGGATAATCAAAGCATGTGGACTAAATGCAGCGTTTCCCTTATACATATATACATATAGGCATCCATGACCACATGATCACACACACACACACACACACACACACACACACACTGCATTCATTTGCTGTTATATTTAGTGTAATATTTTATTCATTGCTGTAACATCTCATTCATGATTCCCAGCGTCTTATTTTGGCGGGGCTTTGAAGAAGTATTCCAGTGGGTCCCGTGGGCCCCTCACACCCTTTTCCCACAGCAGCCACGGATAATATTGTCATCATCACTGCTTTTTAATGGCTTCTGACTATGCGGTCTACAGAGGATAATGTCTTTGTGTGTCTTGTGAGTCTGCCTTACTTTATGTGTGAGTGCGTGCTCATCTGGGGGTTTGGTTTGTTTGATGACTTTGATGTGTATAGTGGTTGCCGCCTACAGAGGAGCTGTCTCACCTCGCTCACCTCTATCTGGATGGTTCCATAAACATGTTCAGGTCACTTTGTTTTCAATACAGTTTATATAAATGTGTAAGAATCCACTCAGTGCTACATACTCTGATTGGAGCCATTCCTTCCTCTGTAGTTCCTTAGAGCAACATCAATATTTTTTATAATATGCTGTAAGTTACTAAAGAAATGCTCATGTTTATCCAATTGCTCAAAGGACTTGTGTTGCCTGATGCAACTAGAGACTAATTTCCTAATTCAATTTTTAAATATGTGAAACGTTGACATTATTCAGATGTTGAGGTTAGGTCTTAACTTAACTGTTGTTCTTGTACTTATAGCTTCATACCAAATTACACATCTTGTTTATACTTATATGTATACCTGCATTCCAAATGCACACTTTTGCCTTTGTACCTATGTTTATTTTTTATTTTGCTGTAAATAATGTTTATTTCTGTCACGATCTGGTGTTTGTTTATGGTTTTGATTACTTGTTTTGGGTTTTTAGTTTAATCTGTGTTTAGTTATAGTTATTTCTCCTGTAGTTCTGGTGTTTTGTTTCCTTGGGTTTGTGTTTTGTGTTTCTAGTTGCCTAGTCTTGTTTTGTGTTCTAGTTGTCTAGTTGTCTAGTCTTGTTTTGTGTTTCTAGTTGTCTAGTCTTGTTTTGTGTTTCTAGTTGTCTAGTCTTGTTTTGTGTTTCCAGTTGTCTAGTCTTGTTTTGTGTTTCCTGTTTTACTTTGGTAGTCCTGTCCTCCCTGTGTATTGTCTTTGAGTTTTGCTTCCTGTGTTTTCCCTCCTGGTTGATTACCAGCCCTGCCCTCATGTGTGTCACCTGTGCCTCGTTGTCTTCCCTGGTCCCCTTGTATATAGTCTGTGTCTTCCCCTTTGTCCTTGCTAGTTCGTCTCGTCTGTGTGGGCTTTGTGTCACTCCATGTCTCGTCCTTGCCATGCCATGCCATGCTTCGCTCCAGGTAGTTTCTTTGTTTATGTTATGTTTTTGAACCCTGCCTTGAACCCTCGCTAAGTTTCCTAGTTTTGCCTAGTTTTGCTTTTCTGGTTTTGCCACGTGTAGTGTGATTTTCAGTTAGTTATTTTGTACTTTACCTTTTGACCACGACAAGTGTGATTTTTAATTTTGTATTGTTTTGCCCTCCTGGCCTTTAAATAAAGGACTGTTTTTGGAACTTAGAACTGCTCTGCATCCTGCATCTGTGTCCGCTCTCCTTACACAAACCCTGACAGTACGAACTAGCCACTATGGACACAGCAGGCACAGAAGCAGTTAAATCGGCTGCCTTTAGCCGCGGCCCAGAGTTCGCCCCGTACGAGCTGGTGATACTCTGGAGCCAGGCCAACCAGCTGAGGAGGAAGCTTCAGGCTGAGCTCGACCTGGTGGATCTCCTGCCTTCACCTCCCGCGGACAGGAGGGAGGTGAGGCGGTTGGTGGACCGCAGGATTTTGCTTCTCCAGCAGCTGGGGGCGTTGTGGAACCTAAAGGAGCAACTCAGAGCCCAGATGGACTTAGCTTTGAGCGCTAACCCTTGGCTCCACCTCCATTATGCCAGGGCGTTCACGGACATGGAGGAGTTCCCGGCGCCTGTGGCCCCCATGCTGCCCCCCTGGTTTCCCTGCCCAGTCCTCGACCCAGCCCCAACTCCTGAGGGCGGGCTCCAGATGACGTCATCCCTTCCGGTGCCGCCAGAGGGCGGGCTCCAGATGACGCCATCCCTTCCGGGGCCGCCCAGGGGCGGGCTCCAGATGACGCCATCCCTTCCGGGGCCGCCAAGGGGCGGGCTCCAGATGACGCCATCCCTTCCGGGGCCGCCAAGGGGCGGGCTCCAGATGACGCCATCCCTTCCGGGGCCGCCAAGGGGTGGGCTCCAGATGACGCCATCCCTTCCGGGGCCGCCAAGGGGCGGGCTCCAGATGACGCCATCCCTTCCGGGGCCGCCAAGGGGCGGGCTCCAGATGACGTCATCCCTTCCGGTGCCGCCAGAGGGCGGGCTCCAGATGACGCCATCCCTTCCGGTGCCGCCCAGGGGCGGGCTCCAGATGTCGTCATCGCTTTCGGTGCCGCCCAGGGGCGGGCTCCAGATGTCGTCATCCCTTCCGGTGCCGCCAGAGGGCGGGCTCCAGATGTCGTCATCCCTTCCGGTGCTGCCAGAGGGCGGGCTCCAGATGTCGTCATCCCTTCCGGTGCCGCCAGAGGGCGGGCTCCAGATGTCGTCATCCCTTCCGGGGCCGCCCAGGGGCGGGCTCCAGATGACGCCATCCCTTCCGGGGCCGCCAGAGGGCGGGCTCCAGATGACGGCATCCCTTCCGGGGCCGCCAGAGGGCGGGCTCCAGATGACGCCATCCCTTCCGGGGCCGCCAGAGGGCGGGCTCCAGATGACGCCATCCCTTCCGGGGCCGCCAGAGGGCGGGCTCCAGATGACGCCATCCCTTCCGGGGCCGCCAAGGGGCGGGCTCCAGATGACGCCATCCCTTCCGGGGCCGCCCAGGGGCGGGCTCCAGACGACGCCATCGCTCCCCCCGCCTCGGCCAGAGGGCGGGCTCCAGACGGCGTCGCTCCTCCCGTCTCGGCCAGAGGGCGGGCTCCAGACGGCGTCGCTCCTCCCGTCTCGGCCAGAGGGCGGGCTCCAGACGGCGTCGCTCTTCCCGTCTCGGCCAGAGGGCGGGCTCCAGACGGCGTCGCTTCTCCCGTCTCGGCCAGAGGGCGGGCTCCAGACGGCGTCGCTTCTCCCGTCTCGGCCAGAGGGCGGGCTCCAGACGGCGTCGCTCTTCCCGTCTCGGCCAGAGGGCGGGCTCCAGATGGCGTCGCTCCCCCCGCCTCGGCCAGAGGGCGGGCTCCAGACGACGTCATCGCTCCCCCCGCCTCGGCCAGAGGGCGGGCTCCAGACGACGTCGCTCCCCCCGCCTCGGCCAGAGGGCGGGCTCCAGACGATGCCACCTACCCCAGAGACCTCCAGTGCCCCCCGCAGAGGACTTCCTGCCAAGACAGGGGTGGCAGAGACGCTGGAGGTCACCTGTGTGGATGCTGGGGGTACATCCAGCCTTGACCCTGGAGGGTCATCAGATCTGGGTCCACGCCCTGACCCAGAAGGACTCTCAGCCCCAGCGACTGGTCCAGTCACTGGGGAACCCCCAACTCTGGCTTCCAGCCTTGACCCTGGAGGGTCATCAGATCTGGGTCCACGCCCTGACCCAGAAGGACTCTCAGCCCCAGCGACTGGTCCAGTCACTGGGAAACCCCCAACTCTGGTTTCCTGTCGGGACCCTGGAGGGCCCCCTGCTCTGGTTTCCTGTCGGGACCCTGGAGGGCCCCCTGCTCTGGTTTCCTGTCGGGACCCTGGAGGGTCCCCTGCTCTGGTTTCCTGTCGGGACCCTGGAGGGTCCCCTGCTCTGGTTTCCTGTCGGGACCCTGAAGGGTCCCCTGCTTCGTCCTCGTCTCTGGTTTCCTGTCGGGACCCTGGAGGGTCCCCCGCTCTGGTTTCGTCTCTGGCTTCCTGTCGGGACCCTGGAGGGTCCCCCGCTCTGGTTTCGTCTCTGGCTTCCTGTCGGAACCCTGGAGGGTCCCCCGCTCTGGTTTCGTCTCTGGCTTCCTGTCTGGACCCTGGAGGGTCTTCTGCTTCGTCTTCGGCTCTGGCTTCCTGTCTGGACCCTGGAGGGTCTTCTGTTTCGTCCTCGGCTCTGGCTTCCTGTCTGGACCCTGGAGGGTCTTCTGCGTCGTCTTCGGCACTGGTGTTCTGCCCGGACTCTGGAGGGTCCGCTGCCTCGTCTTCGCTGGTGTTCTGCCCGGACCCTGGAGGGTCCGCGGCCTCGTCTTCGCTGGTGTTCTGCCCGGACCCTGGAGGGTCCGCGGCCTCGTCCTCGCTGGTGTTCTGCCGGACCCTGGAGGGTCCGCTGCCTCGTCTTCGCTGGTGTTCTGCCCGGACCCTGGAGGGTCCGCGGCCTCGTCTTCGCTGGTGTTCTGCCCGGACCCTGGAGGGTCCGCGGCCTCGTCCTCGCTGGTGTTCTGCCCGGACCCTGGAGGGTCCGCTGCCTCGTCCTCGCTGGTGTTCTGCCCGGACCCTGGAGGGTCCGCAGCCTCGTCATCGCTGGTGGTCTTCCGCCCGGACCCCGGAGGGTCCGCGTCTCCATCGCTGGTGGTCTTCCGCCCGGACCCCGGAGGGCCCTCAGCCATGTCCATGCTGTGCTTCCGCCCGGACCCCGGAGGGTCCTCAGCCATGTCCATGCTGTGCTTCCGCCCGGACCCCGGAGGGTCCTCACCCCTGTCCATGCTGGGCTTTCGCCCGGACCCTGGAGGGTCCCTGTCCCCTCCATTTCTGACTCTGCCCCCCAAGCACCCCAGACTCTCGTTTTACGGGACCTTTGTCTCCGTTGCCCCTGTTGGCCCATGGCCGGGGCCTTCATGAACTCTGGGACTTTGAGTTTTTGATTCATTTCTGAGACCTTGAACTCTAGCTCCCTGTATTTTAGTTTGAACCCTTGTTTTGTGTTTTTAGGAACGTCTGGGAGCCGTTCCTTGAAGGGGGGGTTCTGTCACGATCTGGTGTTTGTTTATGGTTTTGATTACTTGTTTTGGGTTTTTAGTTTAATCTGTGTTTAGTTATAGTTATTTCTCCTGTAGTTCTGGTGTTTTGTTTCCTTGGGTTTGTGTTTTGTGTTTCTAGTTGCCTAGTCTTGTTTTGTGTTCTAGTTGTCTAGTTGTCTAGTCTTGTTTTGTGTTTCTAGTTGTCTAGTCTTGTTTTGTGTTTCTAGTTGTCTAGTCTTGTTTTGTGTTTCCAGTTGTCTAGTCTTGTTTTGTGTTTCCTGTTTTACTTTGGTAGTCCTGTCCTCCCTGTGTATTGTCTTTGAGTTTTGCTTCCTGTGTTTTCCCTCCTGGTTGATTACCAGCCCTGCCCTCATGTGTGTCACCTGTGCCTCGTTGTCTTCCCTGGTCCCCTTGTATATAGTCTGTGTCTTCCCCTTTGTCCTTGCTAGTTCGTCTCGTCTGTGTGGGCTTTGTGTCACTCCATGTCTCGTCCTTGCCATGCCATGCCATGCTTCGCTCCAGGTAGTTTCTTTGTTTATGTTATGTTTTTGAACCCTGCCTTGAACCCTCGCTAAGTTTCCTAGTTTTGCCTAGTTTTGCTTTTCTGGTTTTGCCACGTGTAGTGTGATTTTCAGTTAGTTATTTTGTACTTTACCTTTTGACCACGACAAGTGTGATTTTTAGTTTTGTATTGTTTTGCCCTCCTGGCCTTTAAATAAAGGACTGTTTTTGGAACTTAGAACTGCTCTGCATCCTGCATCTGTGTCCGCTCTCCTTACACAAACCCTGACAATTTCTACTGTTTTTAGTGCGCTTAGTGCCTGTATATCGCTGCTGTAATACCGAAATTTCCCAGCTTGGGATAAAAAAAAGCATCTATTCTATTTTATCTATTTTATTCTAAAAAAATCTGAAAATTGAAATTATAAAATGTTTAATCCTGATTAATTACAATTGTTACAAAAAAAGTTTGAATCTTGGAAAAGAAGCCTTTATAGTGACAATTATTTAATCTTTTAATATCGGAAAAATTCCTCCATACTTCTTTTTTTCCAGAAACAACAACAGCCACTGAAACAATGGCAGCACGCCTGTTTCCTAACAGTTACAGCAGCCACAGTGCTCCTTTTATAAAAACAATAATTGCTTTTTGTTTGCAGCGTGTTTTGCTGCTTTATGACAGCTCGGATTTGAAATCTTTAGATTAGGAGGTTTCTTACATAACTACAAAGTTGCATCAACTCAGGCACTAATTTGCTGGAAGATGCGGCTCCACGGTATGTTTAGACAAACATAATGAGCACGCTGGTGGATCGGCTGCTGTAACCTCCATGGATTTTCCTGACAGTTGCTTTCATAATGCTCGCACTCGCTGAGGTGTTCAGCAGGGTCTTGAGAAGTTTGGTGAAACCGTATTAATATCTATGTATAAATGTCTGCTCTGTATAGTTATTACTGAGTTTGAATGTTTATCCATAGTTTTTTGTTAAAGTTTTGTCCCCACAGCGTACGTTTCCTGCAGCTCTCTGTAGGTCAGGTTTACATAAAGCCAGGTTATAGGTTAAAGCCAGAAAATGTTAAAATAGATATGGATGCATTATATGGGCTATAATATGAATAATCTATTTTTTAGCAGATGGTAAAAAAACAGATATTTTTCCTCTGATTCCTCTGACCTTTCTGATTCGATGTATGTGATTGGCTGACTGACTGGCTTGAAGAGGGTCCACAGATGGACTGTCCTCCTGAACGGGGAGGGTGATTGAAGGTGACAGCTGAACTCTGATTGCACACAGAAGATTCACTTTCAATGTATAGTGCATGAGAATAGGTTCTCAACTTGTCCTCAAAGATTATTTTATCCACTCACACTGGCACGAGTGCAAAGAGGTCACCACCTTCAGCAAGACTTTTCATTAATTAGCTTCTGACTTTAGTCACACTGAGGGCAGCAGTCCCTATTATACATTCCTATCAGGAAACGGGCTTCACCACAGTTAAAGGTGGTTGAAACAACCAAAGTTTATGTATAAACCTTAAACGCTACATGAAAGGTTTGCTCAGGTGGCATTTATACTCATGGTGGAAGAGAAAATGGTTTTTTTGAAAGTCAGATTGAAATTTGGGAGAACATTGACACGTTCCTTTATATTTGATCAGACATACACCAGATACAACACGTGGTTACATAATGGAACATACAGGTGTTTGGCCGACATACAACATTACGTTGCATACTTTATCGGAACATATGATTGTATTACAAAAGCCCGAGGAAGGAAGAAGGTCAGGGGTGGGATGGTGGTTTATGCTAACATGGCTGATTTTCACTCAGGAGTCTGAGGTTTGAGGCCCCTTGACACCCCGAGCTGTTTTGTTTTCACCCAGAATTAAGTTTCATTTCTGCATCTTAGGTTGGGTTTTGGTTTTTAATTGTGGCTTTGATAATAAAAAAGCTACATGTTAAGGTGAGATAGTAAAAACAGGGTAAGGGGTTAGGTAAAGATAATCGTACAACACACAAATTCACAACATTAGACACTTTTCACAAGCAGAAAACCAGTTGTGCAGGTTTAGGCTAGCGTCACGTCAAGTCTTCACCAAAGAAATGTGTAGTGATGCAGCCAGAGAAATACACACACAGATTGCGTTTTCAAGGACTGAGGTATTGACCTCATGTTACGTTTTCCTGGCGAGGACGGGCCGGAGAATATGACTGACATAGATTTAGTCACCCAAAAATGACAAAACACAGAATTTTCTATGTTGTCTGCAAATTTTTCAAATAATCTTTACATTAACCAGACATTTATCTACTTCTCATCCTCGGGTTACATAAATCCGAGCTAATGACTAAAAGAGGTGGTGAACAGTGGAAGGAGTGTGAAATAAATGGCTGAAACGCCATCGCACACCACCTCCGTGTCCTTGTGCAGGTTTTTAATAGAGTCATAAATACATGAAGATGTCAGGTGTTCCATGATGGTGGCAGCGCACTGCTTCAGGGCTGTCATACATCCAGGCGGCACAGATACAACGAACAGGCCAGGTAGGCGGCTATTAGACAGCACGGCAGGGCTGCAGTATCTCAGCAGGCACGGGGAACGGCCACTACATCAATGTGTGAGGGATCACAAAGGCAGGATGTCTTTCACACATAAATTACAAATCGGACTTAGAGGCTGACACATGCTTCACAGTAGTTTATGCACTATATCTAGAACTTTGCTACAACAATTTCTTCGGGTTTACGTTGCTATAATTGCATAATGAAGTTGTCAAATGACGGCTATAAAAAATATGTAGAACTGAGGAATGTGTTGTTATTTTTCTTCTTCATCTGAGCTCACCTCATTGCACATGACTGTGCATCCACTGTGTCATGTGCAGAGTCACTGATCACCAAAGAACCGCTGTTCTGCTCACCCACAAACACAGAACGACACAGAGAGATCATGGGCAAGACCATGCCGGGTCCGCCCACACACACACACACACACACACAACAGGACAGATCACTCATGCAAATTGCTTTCTGCACAGCCATCTGAAATTAATGTCTTGACATCAAAGGAAATTGAGTATGAAAAGTGAAAATGATGGCAAGGTAATTTTCAGGCATGAATGCACATTAAGGCAAAGCTGCAACACACACCAAGCACGCAGAAAACATCCAGTGAATGTAATTAAGACAGCTCCAAAACACAGGAAAAGGATGAGCTAAAGGTCAGAGCAGACCGCTGCTAATGGATTTTTTCTTTTTATGGCGCTAATACCATATATCCAGACACAGACCAGACTCATTGCTAGCTGTATACTAACCACTCTACAGCTGGAGCCACTCTGGATCTCAGATTTTTTTTTTTTTTTACACCAGGAGCCCAAAGCTCATAATATATGAGTCTGCTGCCCCATTAAAGTGTTCCAGCCTGTTGAAGTGTTGGGGTTTATCCCAGATTTCTACTGGATAGCTAAATTAATTTTTTTGGTGTCTTCTAGTTAAGCCACTGTTATACCTGGCATGGGTGATTGCTAATAATTAGCATGAAAAGATTGTGTTGGTTGTACGCCAAGCTGCAGCAGAAGGCTCCGGCCAGCTGCTGCTGTACAGCGCTGAGCAGGATGTGACTGCTTAGGTTGACAGACGGGCTCTGTCCCTCCATCTTTACTTCTCTTTGATCTTTGCTGTCGGTGACTGTCATTCTGACCCCCTCCACACACACACACACACACACACACACACACCTCCGACACCAGCATCCCACCCCCAGCTGTTGCAGGCAGGGTGGATGCCAGAGGATGTGAGACAGCTGCAGAGATGCCAGCTGCCAATGTGTCCTCAGACTCGGATCTCAGAAGAGGCTGAGGTTAAGGTGTCGAACATTAAAAAGTACAATAGGTGTGTTTTAATAGATCCACAATACCTGTGAGATGCCTGTGTTCTGTTTACTCTGATTCATTTCTAAGTAACGCATGCATTCAGAGGAGGAGCCAGGCACACAAAGGACTCTCACCCAGGGGACTTCAGTTTAATTAGCATGTGGGTCCGTTATTTTTAAGAGTTAGGTTTTGTTTACTTGTCGTGCTATTTATGTGGCTGCTTGTTAAGATTGTAGTTTTCTTTAAAGACGCTGTTTGACATGGTTTACCACCAAAAGCTCCATTCTTAACATACTGCAACAAGAAAAAGTAACATGAGCTTCTTTGAAAATGAAACATGTCAGTTCCTCGGCTACATCTCTACATTTTATTTGGACAGAGACTCGCGACAGCAGCTGAAAACAACAACCGTGCAACAGCAGCGACTGTTTTTGTGAAATGCGTTTAATCCTATGAAGTATGGATGTCCCGATCAGGTTTTTTTTGCCCATGAGTCCGAGTCACTTGATTTTGAGAATCTGCTGATACTAAGTCCCGTGCAACAGGAGTGATTTTGTTATGAATTGACATGTTTTAAGATGATCTTTACCTCACTCTTTACCCTGTTTTTAATGTTTTAGGCAACGGGCAAAACCAAATCTAACAGCAGGTAAAAACAAAACAGCTCGCAGTGTCAGGGGGAGTCTAACCTCAGACTCCTGAGTCAAATTCTCCCACACTGCATTCCCAATCTACCTGGTTATTCAGACTTTTGCTGCTGTATTGATCCCATCATCAAATAATGTCAAGCAATACAATCATATGATCTGTTAGTATAAACACACCATGTGTCATATCTGGTGGATGTATTATTGACCAAATGCGGGTGTTGCTAGCTTAACATGTAAGTTGTCCCACTATAAAAAACGATTAGTTACTAATGAAATGAAGTGTATATGTGACAGGTGCATAGATGTACTATGACCTAGATGATCGTCCAAAATGTGCAACACATAGGCGACTTCACACCATCACTATAAATACAGTTAGAGCAGGGAATACACCGCAAGCTAACATGCTATTAGTGTCAATGCTATCCACTAGTGAAAGGGCGCAAAGAATATATTCTTAAATTTAAATTTGTAATGTGACTATAAGCTGCGTTTCAATGCTGTTACATCAAATAAGGAAGAAGACTGTAACGAAACAGAGAAGAGAAAAACATTTTGAACATGAATTGAATCAGGGCGCACAGGGGGGCTAATTTGAGGGGAAATAAGCTGATTGCACACTAAACTGGGAGGAAATCCACTAAAAGGAAAGTGAGCTGCTCCTCTGACAGAACAGAGCGAGGGGCCTTTGCTTTTTTTGATCTAACGTGGCTTCACTGACAGACACATTCAAAAGGCATGAGGGTGAGTGATGTAACAGGGTCAAGCTTTGCACTAACATACAATATTAATAATGTGTGTCCTACAGTATGAAGCTGAGCACGGTAGGTTAAGGACAACAGCAGTGTGTCCTTGTGTTTTCTGCACAACTCAAAGCAACACAGGAGAAAACTGTAGCTGGAGAAACTGTGATGAAGAACCAGGGCTAAAATAGAAAGCTAGAAAAACAAACAAGCTCAATGTGAGAGTGTGCTATTTGAAAAACACCGGCTTCCTGCCAGGTCTGGTGCCACTGCTGCTCCGGCCTCCCTGATCATCTCTCTGGGCGTGTGATCCCAGCTCAGACGCTCACTCTGTCTCCAGCATGTTAGAGAAATGAACCACACACACTTACAAACGTCTGTACAAGCTTGAAGTGTCTTTCATTCTGCGTAGTTTCCATGTTTTGTTTGTTTTTATTCTTCTGTCCTTTTTTTGTCTCTCTCCATTATCTCTGCTTCCGTCTTTCTTTCTCTCTCCAACTCTTTTTCCCCTCTTCTAATCCCTGCGTACCTCTGAGACTCTGCTCCCCGCCTCGCTTCATTTCAGGCTTCAGGCTGTTTTAATGCACCAATTAGTCTGTTGTCTTGACTCACACAAAGTGAAAAGAGCAGAGGGGGAATGTAGATTATGAGGGACAAAACAAATTCTTTACAACCTTCTACTGAGAGAACAAACGACTGGACTGAAAGCTAACGAGGACAAAATACAAAACAGCTACTGGGACATTTGTGAGTGATGTATAATGAATCACTGCCCTCCATTTATGGGACTGGATATCGACATTGACCCATGCACACACACACAAACAGAACCTTTGACCCCAGAGTTAGCCAGGTGGAATTGATTTGATTGGCCTTTGCCTCCCAGCACCTTCCTACCTGCCGAGGTCAATGGATCATTGACTTCTGGCATAACATGGAGGCTCAGTGAGTTGGAGCTCCCCTACCAAACTCTCCTGTGTGCGGCCGTCCAAACGGATCCTCAGTGAGGTAAGTACCTTCAAAGCCGTGACCTGCCCCCCCCCCCAACATCCCAGCAGATACCTTATGCCGTCATGAATACGGTCATGAATATTCAACACAAGCTTTCTTTTCTTCCTGATGGGGTCGAGGGAGGGAAGTCTTCCACCGGCTGTTCATCACTGCCGACTTAAAAAGGTGCCATATGCTTTAAAATGTCAATCCTAAGCGTAGGAATCATTTTACAGAGCTCTGCTGGTTCTAAAACACTGAGGCATATGCAGCGGTTTGTACTTTCTTACTTTAGAGTGTGAGGCATGTGTGTACGAGAGATCAAAATCTGATTCATCAAGCTTTGTTAAGTTTGTTCCAGCATGAAGAATGCATCGCGTGCATTGGCACAGTGTTCATTTTGTTGACGAATCATTTTCGTCATCGTTAATGATGACGCTGATAAAAATGAGACTAGATAACTAAATATAAACTGAAATGAAGATGAAATGTATTGACGTTTTCGTCAATAAATAAAAATGTGACGAAATTATTGATAGAGACGAGATCCAATCAGAGGAAATTTTGTTTGTGGAAGGGAGGGACGGATCGGAAAGCGGCGGCAGACAGCCAATCAGAAGTGATCTCTCTGTAATCTCTAATCTCAGCCATAAGGACGTTACACATTTGATGTAACCCTGCGATGCTGGAAGAAGGCGTAGTCATGAATGGTAACAGAAACGGGAGAAGAACAGACACATGGACACGTTTGATGTCAACAAACAAGACGGTTCAAACCGTGCTGAATCAGCGCTAAAAACAAACCTGAAGCGACGTGTGCAGACGAGTCATCGCAACATCCGTTCAAAGATAAACATGACAAAATCTATACATTAAGACACGGCTGCTGATGGTTTCACAGCATGTGCACTTTTTCTAAGTTGTCACTGAAGTATTTTGTAGTTATGGAGTATTCATGAAGAAGGTCATGACTGAACCGTGTCTGAACATTCAGGGAGAGCAGCTCACTGTTCACTGCTGCGTTTGTTCTCTTGTGGAAAGGTCACGGTAAATAAATAAGGAGATGTTTGTTTCAAATAACAAAAGCTAAAGCTGCCTGTTATTATTGCACAATTATTTCATGACAAATATATATCATAGAATTTTAGTCGACTAAATCTGCCGTGGATTTAGTCGACTAAAATTCTTTGATATTTAGTCGACTAAAACTAGAATGTGACTAAAATTAAATGACATTTTAGTCACAAGACTAA
Source organism: Parambassis ranga (assembly GCF_900634625.1). Classification (NCBI taxonomy): domain Eukaryota; kingdom Metazoa; phylum Chordata; class Actinopteri; family Ambassidae; genus Parambassis; species Parambassis ranga. Next base: position 18,161,921 of record NC_041029.1, on the reverse strand, counting down.
AATAAAAACTAAATCTAGAATTGCTGCCAAAGTTAACCCTGCATTGGTAGCATCTTCCTGAAATGTATTCATAGACATTGGCATCATTTACATAGCTGAAAATACTATTTAAGGTTCTTCTTTATTTGCAACTAAAATTGAAAACACGTCAATCAAACAACGCTGTGACAGTTACTATGACAGGATGCTAGATGTGTATTTTTTTATTAAGACCCTGACATAATTAGGTCACACTAAGTTTAATTCATACATTGCCAATTCATTTTATTTATTTGCTTTCAGTTCTTCTTTCAGCTGAAAGTTTGGCTTTTGATGTTATTCTAAACTCTAAACAGAAACAAACAAAAAACATTCGTATAAAACTATTTTGAGATTTAACCGTTTAAACAGTGAAGTTATTATCACATGAAAGAGTGTCAGAAAAACATTTATTACATATTCATCCAACTGTTTTAGTCCTTTGTAATAATTTATAAATTGTTTTTAAATCAAAGTATTTTTCATCATTTTTCTTGTTTAGCATTATTATAAAACCACACTTTTATTTTCAGCGGTTGCTAGGATACGGGTGCTGCCTGTAAAATGCTCCTCCAGTATCTTATGTATCCAATTTCTTAATTTCTTATGAACACAATTAGGACCATATATTACCAAGTGTGTCTAGATTTCCTCATTTTAGTTATTTTTGAATTCTTCCTACGGTTCTGAATGTACACAACACGCTGCAGATATTAGACAGTTTTTAAATAATATTGCTTTTGGCAAAGAAGTACGAGACACTTGGATCTAATTGAAAAGAGAGGAGCGGAATAAGCTGCAGGCAGATATATGTTTGATCAAGAGTGCAGCTCTCAGCCTCTGTGTGTGGGTTTTGTGTGTCTGCGGGGCCATTGTTTTCCCCTCATCACTGTGAACCCTGACACAGGACAAGCTCGTAGTCTGTCACTCCCAGACTCCTGCAGGCCGGGTCAGATGTCAGCAAGCAGAGGTGCAGCGTAAGATGATGAAAGATGAGGGAAAATAAACTGAAGGAAAATGCTCGGAGACACGTCAGACCCCCAGTGTGTGCTGATATATTGGCCTAACCTTCACGGGCAGATCTCATACTCTTTGTCTCACAGCTTTGTCCTCTTTATGGCGTCTGGACTGTCTGAGTGTGTTCTAGGAAGTAATACAGCGCATTCGTCTTTTCAATTACAAGTCTTAGCTGGATTAAAAACCCAAACCTTGGTGGGACCATAAATAAATAGACAAAGCCCTCTGTACAAGCAAACAGAATCATAAACACGGTGTGATCTGTAAAATATGAAACAAAAGTCGAGTTTGTTCTGATATGTATTGTTGGTGTATCAGTTCTTCATGCACCAAAAACTGCAACATCTTCTGTTGAACATATGCTGCATATTAAGTCTACTAGTTGGGGCTTGGACCTGTCACCATGGTAACTAAGAAAATGGCAGAGAAGCTTATTGCAGACAGGAGATGTTTGCCTCATAAAATGTGCCATGTGTAATTTTTTGGACTCACTAGCAAATCATGAATTTCTGTGAATGTGTTGAAGAGTTTAACGCCGCCCAGAACAGGTGAATGTATAAAGAATCATCAGAAAAGACTTGTAAGGCCACAAACTGATGCTGAGAAATACAGTGAGTCTTTCATCCATATTAAAAAAAATGTTTGGTGAAATGTACAAAAGTGTCATTTTTATATTCTGTCCAATGAATGCTGGCTTAGGATACATTCTGCCTCACAGGTTGGAAAATCAATACACTGTGTGTAGCTGTCCTTTATATCAGCTAGCTAAACATTAGTCTCCTATCACAGGACATGAGTGATCTCTGTGAAATGATCGTGCCTTAATGTGTGTGATTACGCGTCATATTCAACATCCAATGAGAGGTGCGATGCAACAAATGTAATCATTCAGTAAACATGGATCTGACGCTACACATGGACTCTTCCCCAGCAGCGATGATGCGTTTTCTCTTCCTGGCTCATGAACACAGTGAGTCACGTACTCCCCTCTGTGTGCATCTGTGTGAGTGTGCATATATTTCTCAAGTAATAATAATAATAGACTTTAGGAGTGTATGTGTTTAGATTTTTTAAAACAATCCTGCTGAAGAGGATAGATCTATATTTGTTATGCACTTGTATGCAGAAATTTACCCAAATACTGCAACATATACAAATAAAATCACTGATTCTCATTCCTTTAATAACAAAAACAAAAGATTAGTGAAGCCCAACTTCTTTTATACCAACTATATTTCCTGGCAGCACACACTGTTTGCATGTTATTTTCTTTTTCTCTTCTCATTTTAAAACAGGATTATGGGCTTTGTTGTTGTTTGTAATAAGGTGTCTGTGTTCTGTGATATGATTACAGTAAATTGAATTTTGGATCAAAAGGTATCAAGTAAATATTAAATGCAGACAGCACTAGCAAACAATAAAACAAAAACACCACACAACACGGTGACAGGCGTTCATCCGATCGACTTCACAACTGAAAGTACAGAAGTAGTTTGGATGAGCAGTCATAATATTTCAGCCTTCAAAGTTTCAAAGCAAACAAATAAAGAGTGACAGATGATTCATCCAGTGACTTGCCAAGTGTTCTTATGAATAGGCCTGCTCCTTCCTACACCATCTGGGTAGCTTCATATTATACAAACTTTAATACCTTTTGGGCTGTTAGTACCAGTCAGGGCTAAATAAAACCCCCCGTGTTGCTTAGTGGAGTCGCCTCTCACACAGGTCGATGTGTTCCCACCCAAAGATGTGCAGCGCCCCCCCCCCCCCCCCCCCCCCCCCCCCCCCAAAAGTGAGGCCAAAACAGTTTTGATTTCTCCCTAGTGACTGGCTGCAGTACAGGTTGTAAACACTGCCTCCGCCATGTTAGCGGATTGGCCACAGACCCACATGAAAACAAACAGTACTCCTCAAATAACTCCTTATCAAGCCGATCTGTGTTCCAGTGTTGGTGCATATTTAATTAGCCATTGTTGGCTAAATAAAGGCTGAGGTAACATCACAATGAAGCAGCCCGTGAAGCTGAAGGAGTGGGTTGCTGTGGAAGTGGGCTGTTGTTGGGCTTTACTGCTCCTCTACTTCTCTGCAGACTCTGGGTCCAAGATGGCGTCACTTTCCAACATGGATGTTTCTAAAGCACTAGACTTACTGCCTGACTTTTGGTCAGGGGGCAGAGGCAGAACCATGTCATCCATCTATAGGGCTTATTTTGCATAACCAATATCTATACATACAGTATATCTCTAGATATGGTCAAAAACTTCCTAATGGGCTTCTGTGGGTTTGACTTTGAAACTTCCGAACAGCTGTAGGCGTGTGGACCCTGCTGCCTCCTCTGGTTACTGTTAATGAGTAGCACTGTTAAATGAACTGAATGACTGTGGAAAGGAGCTGCTCAGCATCACAGTGCTTACAGCTTCAGAAGTACCTGCGGCTCCCAGCAGGTGCAGATCTGGCAATAAAGGTTCTTACAGTTTCACTGCAGCGGACATAAAATTTAGGACGTGTGTACTTCATATAGAAACATATGAACACCTCCTTTCTCTCTGCATCTGTGTTTGTTGGCATGCTCATATTAAGTGGTGCATCTATCTGAAAAATAAAACAGTGGTGTATTGATTTTATGACAATATCTCGATGTGTAGAATAAATGAAATTCAAAGGGCGCACCGCCCACTTCCATCTGTCCATATGGCTGTGGAAGAAGTTCATTACAGAACTTTCTACATCTGAAATGTGAAGTCAGATAAACACGAGGCATAAAAATATATTCTCAAAGCAGATGAGCTCCGTGTGTTCACAGCACTGTCAGTAGGAAACATACTGTGGGTTATAATGAATAAACATCACTTACAGGTTTGCATGAAAAACAATGATTACATTTTTCTGCACCTCATATTTTGGCACATTTAATAGCACAGTTGTATAGCTGTGTATTTTTTACTTATCACTCTATTTCAAGCCTTTCAGTCCCATCGAGGAGCAGCTTACCCATGATACATATGATATTATGTAGTGTATTTACAGTATGTACAACCCTAAGCTTGAGGATGGTGGAAACATGTCTCCCAAAGATATTCACAGCATTTACTCCCTCATCATCTTCGACTTTTTTCATGCTTGTTTTTAGCTTTCTAATTAACCACATCATTAGTCACCTTCTCAAGTTTCTAATTGAGATTATGAGAGATTAGAAGTTTTTTTTTCTCCCAACAAAGTTACGTCATGTGAGGTTTATTTGGGCGTTCAGCTTGTTAAAGTATTTCACTATAAGCCATGTATTATTCACCACAGGAGGGCAAATGTAGCTGTTACACTTCAAATTATTCAAGTTTTTGTTTTATTTGATTTCAAAGAAGCACTTTGAGACGCATCAAGCATGAGAGCCAAGGTTGTTTTCCGAGGATTTGTGTTTGAAGGAGGTGGGAGAGTATACCCGCGGGACTGAAGGAGTCTGTTAGAATTCTGATGCCTACATCTGGACCAGGCTTGGATAGGTCCTAGATCTCTGACTGGGTGACAGGCTTGTCTGTGAGCCAACCTTGGCCAGCTGAGATAGGGGGTGGGGGGGCAGCCTGGAGTGGGGATTAGGGAGGTGTCAGGCTTTGACAAGGGCAGACAGGACAGCCAAGTGTCAGAGAGTGAGCCTATCGCTGCCTAATTCTCCTTCTGTCCCCGCATTCTCTGCAATTTATTATCAAACAAGCACACAAAGAGCGATCCGTCACCCATCCAGGCTCACAATGAGAGGAAAGGGTGTTTTGTTCTGAGCTGGAAAATTCTAGCCAAGCATTAAAATCATTTTTCATAACAGAGCTTCAGCTGCTGCGTGTCACATTTTCACTCTAGTTAAAAGTGATCATCACGTTTTGAACTTTTCTAAATTGTTGGTCGGTTAGTTTGCTGCAGAGATGAATAGAAAGAAACTGGATCGTCATCAGTTTTTTTGCACATGCATGTGCGTCGAGTGTGTGTTTTCCAGGTGTGTATCAGCGTTAGCGCCTAATCTGTTTCCTTCTGAGGAGCACAAAGGCGAGGCTTTCCCGTAAACTCCAATAAAAGTGATTAAAAAAGACAGAGGTGGTACAGAGGCACTGTGGAGCAGCTGTAAACCTCCCAAAAAGCTGTAATTACTTCTCCCTTCATCTTTTTCTCTCTCACCCCCTTTCAGAGTCTGATTACTTACCTAGGAGAAAATCTAATTGACACAGCAAATTGGCAAACACACTCTGAGAACTTCAGCACCCAGCCAGTCGATCCTGACTAGATAATTGGGAGAAATATAGCTTTGCACCTTCCTAGGTCTTTGTGGGAGGGTTTAGAAAGGGATGTGGTATCTGTCTTTTCAGACTGGTGATTAGAATCAAATAGAGTCAGTAATTACAGATTGGAGCACCGCTGGGAGGGCTAAAGACCCAAAAAAGAAACCGGGTGAGGAGTTATTTGTTACTTTCTCCACTTTGCTTGTTAAGGTGCACATGTTGGAGCTTGATAGTAAAGGTGTTTTGTTGGCTCCCTGTGCTCTGTGATTTGTTTCTAACTCAATCCCAGCACTGAGGCCATGAGAAGTGAGATGTCTTTTTTTAGGTGCTTGATAAGATCCTTAAACGTTAAGGTTTCTTAGGTGGTGTTTTTCAGTCAGTGGTTGTGTGTAGATTGTTCAGCTATAGATATTTCATATGTCAAAGAATCACTGAACTTTATAACAATATAGTCACAAATAAAAAACGTATAATGCTTATCTACATTTAAAGGTAGGGAGACATGGACGCATCACCTGAAGACGAGCTGCGGTCTGTGACTTCGGCCATCATGCACGTACCTCTCTGGTGCACAGAGCAGGAAGAGAGTGACAACCAGCCAATACTCCTACAGGGTCCACCCGGAGGACTGATGATGTTTTTATGTTTTATAGCTTCAGATGATTCATATTCTTCGTTTTAATGAGAAACTGCCGAACTAATCGGTTGCTATCGGATTGTAAATAGAAGTTACACTAATTTAACACAAAGTGCATCAGAAGGAAACCTCCTACCTTTAAGGTTGCAGAATAAATACAGAATCAAAACAAATGCATATTTAAATTCTAATTGTGTTCATTAATATGAATTGTATTTACTACAAACAGCTTCTTCTCCTGCTGTGCTCCACGCTCTTTCCATACACCTGTCCTCTGCATTGCTGCACAGCCTCATACTTCTGCAAGTCTGCTGCATGTAACCGAATCACAACCGGCAGCTCCTCAGCATCACACTGACTCTGTAGACTGAGTGAGCTCGACAGCTGCTTTGTACATGTAGAAATTACCTTTGTTTGTGAGAACAAGTGTTAACTATGTGTTAGACATGCACAAGGCGAGGCAGAATGCTATAGGGAATACTGGGAAACACTCAGTAATCAAAAGAAAATAAACACCTTCAATTTCTTAGCCAATGTATTATGTTTGGTTCCACTGGGAATCAGCAAAACACATACGGACAGTTTTCAAGCTCAATTCCTCGTCTCTCTACACATGCAGCTGACTTCATGGCCGGCAAAGTTGGTTCATTAGTGAATTTCAATAAGCACAAATGCATTAAAGATAACAATAAATCAATCAATCAATGCACTATGATGTCATCCTGCTACCCTTACATGGCTACATTCTAAGTCCTGGAGAGTTTGACCCCTTGTTGCTCCCTCTGTCCTCCCGACTGCACAGTGCAGCTTGAGGCAGGGTCAGTGCAGAGGTCCTGTGCATTCCCTATCACCACATAAAAGATGTGGCAGGCTGGCTCCTTAAGGCGATCTGTCCAGCACAGTAACAGAGGGACACAGAGGGAGACATAAAAGAAGAAGGAGGCAGAGTGCTTCTGTGTGTGGGGGGAAAAAAGAAGGACGGAGAGAGAAAGCTGGGCATGAGGGACGAGAAGTGAAAATGAGACAGAGATGGAACAAGATGAGTGCAGAGCACAGGAAGCAAAAACATAAAGAAAAGTGACACAGACAGAAAGGTGTGACAACTGGAGACTAAATCTAGAGAGACAAAGAACCGAAAAAAGAGTCAGAGAGCAGCAAAGGAAAGACGGACAGTAGCACTGACTGCTGCTGCTGCACAGAACAGCCCTACAGGCCATCACAGACCAGTCCGCCAAATGTCAGCCCAGTCAGGACCACCCTGGGAAGCCAGCAAGACCCCCCTGGGACCTCCAGGAAAGCAGATAACAACTGACATCGGAGAGCCGGGCTGCCACACACAGAAGCACAGTACTTGCATCCTCTTGCACTCTGCGTTCCAGGAGCAAACATGTCTGGGTTTGTGCCTGAATTTGTTCACTCATCTACATGGGTCACAGACTGCTTTCTGACTCCGCTGCAGCCAAATGTAGGCACACATTTTCTTCAAACCCAAATTCTCCAGGACTAAAAAGACTTTGTTTCTCCCCACTCTTAGACACGATACAGGGTGATAGTAAAATGGCCTCATTCTTTCAGTCTCTTGCTAATGGAGACTTGAAGAAGAAATGAAAACTGTCCAGTCAGGGGAGCTGTCACGGAGCATGTGAAAGAAAAAAGAGGGAGATACTGTAGAGATAGACAGAGGACCAGAAAACAAAAGAGATAGACTGAAAGTGGGAACAAAGCTCTCCCTCTGTCTGCTCAGGGGATGGAGACAAAGGGAGAAATTAGAGCCAAGGGGAGACGAGGGGGGAAGGAGGCGAGAGGGAAAGAGCAGTCTGATTAATTGAGACAGAGTCAACTGACCGCAAGTCATTAAGCTGCCACTGGGCTGAGCACCAGTCACTATTCATTCTCCTCACTACCACTCTCTGCTCCTTTGCTTTGAGCTTTGGATCATCCCTGTGTCACCTCCCTGCTTCTTTCACACACTCACTAACACATGGGCGTAACTCCGCTCAGACAGGACGGCTGTTTCAAACAGGGCTTTTGTCTTCATTAGGGATCCACTTGAAGGGATGTCATTTTGGTTTGTTGCGCTGGAGTTTGGGATGACAAATGATGATTGTTTCACCCTAAAACAATGCGTTTTAACAGTTACCCAGGAGGCGGATGAAAATAAAGCTAGTTCCGATGCATGTGGGTTTTCGGATTCTCTTCTACATATATTGTTGTCTAATCATCATCATTGAGACTAGAAGTCACCAGGAACTTGTAGCTAAACTGTGCTGCAGTACAGCAACTGTTGCTTCTTAAGGATTTTAATTTTAGTTTAGAGGCAGGATATGTTACCATAGCAACCAAAAACAAAAATAAAACGTATATTGGCCGAAGAAAGCGTCGCCTAATTCTAACCAGACAGCAACTGAAAGGTTTCGAAAACAGTGCTTTTAGATTATCTTGAAGTTAACCCCTTACCATGTTTGTGAGTGAAAACAAAACGGCCCGCGGTGTCAGGGGGACTTGAGCCTTGGAATCCTACCATGTGTTTTGCGGTTGTATCGGTCCCATACTTGGATGATGGCGGGTAATGTGCCATGTGTTCCTGCATGAACATGTATCATCTTTGTATGTGTTCTTTGTATATCTTTTTGAGGACTCGTTGGGTGTTGTACAATGAAAAGAACACTTGACTAAGGATCTATGTGACTAGTTGGGAATTATATGAATAGATTCCCTTTTTGAAGCCTGTACTCACACTTTTTGCAATTTCATATCAAGTCCAAATTTGCAAACATTATTTGTTGGTCTTTGAAACTCAAGCTTAGGTGTGTCTGTATATTTGATATGACTGTTACAGCAACAGCAACAAGAGATGAATGCAGCCCATCCTCAACAGGAAAACATAATATGAGGCTGATATTTCAGTCTTTCCGTTGTTCTCCAATCACATCTCTATTTATTTAGGAGAGGACATGCATTGGTAGATGAATTTAATTTAATGTGTGTGTTTAAGCACAAACCATGCTCTTTACCTAACCCCTAACTCTAACCAGAACCATTAGTTTTAATGCTTAACCCCACCCATGAGTGAAAATTAAATATAATATTGATTGAAAACAAAACAGCTCCTGGTTTTAGTGGTGGTGGGGTCTGCCAACCAAATCTCTCTTGACACTAAACAATCATCTGGAGCATGAGCCAGCCTGCGTGCAGCCTGAACTGTACCAATCCGCACGTCTCGCTGTGATTCAGGCTGCATGTGAAATGGGCTATGGACAGCATTGTGTGCAGACAGTGTCCAGTGTCGGGGCCGCCTCACACACACACTCAATTTAGTCCATTTCGAATGCCTTCAATCAGAGAGTCCTGTGGAGGCTAAACAGAGCAGAGGGAGATGATGACAGGGAGATCAAGAGCTGCATCTGCATCAAAACCACAAAGCAACTGGTTCATGCACTCTTTTTATGTACAAGCAGAACATAATGTGTCTCAGTCTTAAAGAGGAAACATGATGTCATATTTCAATTGTTTATATTTTTTGTACTTTTGCTACTTTTTTTTCTTATTAGGTGTGCTTCTAACGTACCTGCTGTAACACTGTGAATTTCCCCTGTGGGAGACTAATAAAGGATTATCTTATTTTATCTTTTATCGTATCGTATCGTATCGTATCGTATCGTATCGTATCGTATCGTATCGTATCGTATCGTATCGTATCGTATCGTATCGTATGTCACTAGGGTGGTTGATGTAGAGGTCTGACAGTAGCTAGCAGTAACTAACCAGCAGTGACAGTACAATGACTACTAAGCCAAAAGCAGTATAAGAGACGTCACGTTTGTGTTGCCACTGTATGTAATGAAGAGTTGTTTAGAGTCAACAACTAAGAAAAGATTGCCCACTTTCATGCTTGAAAGGTAGAACAAAATGGCACTATACAGGCTGGAAAACTGTATAAATTAAATTGTAATAATAAACCACCACCTACACCTTACTGTGAAGTCATGAAGCAGCAGTACACACAGCATCGCACATTGCAACCAATAAAACATCAGCTATGTCCTCTCCAGACTGGCTGTGTGACAAAATAAGCTGTAAATATACACAAGGTGACACAATTTGAACTGTTTTATGATACTGCAGGACCATATCCTATATGCTCACTATATTCTGAGCTACTATATAAGCATTCCAAGCATGCCTTATATGTTAGCCTAATGTCTGCACACATTTGCTGGTTGGGGTCAAGAAACAGCAGAAATATTACCACCGATGAAATGTTTTTTTGGATGGACACATAATTCATGAACATGTATTCATGTTCTCATCTGTCTTTCACATACAGTACATCTGTTATTCCTCTTACTCATGCACAGACTGCGACGACACCACTTAACCTGCCAGCTTAGCACCAGGGTTGTGTGACAGTCTCATTTCTCAGCTTCAACACATTTTGACACACACTTCCTGCCAACACACTCAAACAGTTTGAGGAAGCGGAGAGCCACTCAAGCTTACGGAAACACAAATGGTATGGAAACATTGCCCCAGAAGCTTAGTGGCTGAAAGGGCTGACCGCAGAGTCCTCAAAGCTCCCACAGAACAGCTAGCCGGATGCTACTTATCTCACATGTATGTGTGTATAAGGATCATGGGAAATGTTTTAATGGGGACTATCGGCCGTACAGCTTCTCTTCTCCATGAGAGTCTGTTTCCATTTTCTGCCCTTTGTGGTCCCATTGTCATCTCCATCACAGGTTGTGACAGGTCTGGTCACTTAGACCAGCTCCAGCCCTGAGAATGTCAGGGAACGTGAGCTCCACTTTTATCTCCCCCTTCTGCGCGGCCTTCGATGAACGGTCCACCACAGCACTGTGGCGTGCAGAGGACCCCTGCTGTGCCTGTGCAGCTAATGGATCACCGCGTTGGTTTTCTTAATATAGCCCTTCACTCAGGCCGTGTGGCAAGTTGACAAGTGTCACACAACAATACAGAAAAGAGCTGGGTGTTTGATGGAAGAAGGTTTTTGACAGGAAATCACATTCACAATGAATCTATATTTGAAACGTACACATCTGATAATCATAGCATGTAAGTGAATCTCAATCTGTCCCTCAGCAATTATGCATTTTGTACATTTAGTTTCACAATTGGTTCCTGGATGATAAAACATACATCATCATACATTTAACAGGGACTGGGGTTTGGGGCATCAGTGTAAAGGATGCATTAGTATGGTCGAGCAGAGTTGAGTTTTAAAGGAGGAGTAGGATGAATACCAATGACTCCTGTGTTCAGGGTGACTATTATGAGGCTTCAGAGTTAAATGTCTTTACACATATTGGATCGGTTGCCATGACGTTTGGAAAATAATGATTTTATAAAAACTCCCATTCGGTTGTCATGAACAGGGGAAGTTCTCCTCAGGGACGAGCAGGCTGTAAATATGTTTATTAAGGTAATGTATGGCTGCTAGCTTCACCCCCTCACTCTGAAGAGAACCTTACAGTGTTTCTGGTGAGAGAAGCTGCATCTGAATTACAACCCTGGAGATTTGATGGATTCTTCATATTGCATGAAATTAAAATGATGGAGGAGGTGAAATAAGATCTCTGTGTGTATTTGTGTGGTAATGTTTGAGGATGATTGTGCGCTTGTGTATGTTGATGGTTAGCTGAAATTCTATAATGTCATTTCTTGGTGTTTACGCCTCAGTGTGTGTGTGTGTGTGTGTGTGTGCTGCAGTGCGGGAGATGTGTTTCTGCCTGATTCTCTGTGTGTCACTTCGGGGTGTCTCATTACGCTGTAGAGGCTCGGTCTGCTCTGTCTACCATCCAGCACCTCAGGAGTGGGTTTAGTTACTGGCTAATGGTTCTCCACTGGGGACGATGTGACACTGCTCGGCAGCGCTGCCTGCAAGTCACACCATCTACCCTGCGCCAGCCCCGGAGTGTCTGCATGGCACACTGAGAGGTGTGGGCCCATATTTACTTTGTGTGTGTGTTTTTATTACTATTCTGCTCTGAGGTGGAAGTGTTTTTACAAAGCAGAGGAGTGTCATTGTTTGCACTCGGATAAATTTACAAGTGCTTCCAAGTATGTGTTGTTATGTTATGCCTGCATATGCGTGCTGTTTGTCCCAGATCAGTCATCAAAACACAAGCAGCTAGTTGCTTTGTTATGACTCCTTCACCATCCTCCTTGTATCGCAGCTCCCACCCACCACTTCATGATGTTTTGCCCTCATGCTGCAGCACGCTGACAGACACTGATGCAGGCGCTTCAGACAGCCGAAGCCTCAGCAGTTTAAATGTATCAGTCATCAGGAGCTGCACGTCAGATAGCTACGCCTCCTGTCTGTGTGGCTACTGCTTTTATTGATGTTTACATAGCATATTCAGACGCTGACACAGCTGAGCCACGGCGCTGCTGATGTGTATCGTCTTAATCTGTGACAAGAGCATTATATTAGAAAGAGTAATATGAGTACAAGTATCCAAACTACATCTTCAGGCTTTAATGTATGGATGAAATACTAAGAGCTGATGTTAAAACGTCACTGACAGTATTATTCATCAGTTTTGTACTACTTTAGATAAGACTTTCACTCCTACTAATGGGTTCCAGAGGAAAAAGACTAACCCCTTTAAATTATTCTTACTTAACAACACTTAGCAAAATGTCAGCGGGCACCTTGTGTCCAGGCTGATTACCTCTGCTGGAGACCATTTTACATTACAGACGTGCATTTAAACTCATCACTGGATTGTCCTTTGTTGTGTAAGAACCCTTTTGCAATAGCTGTGGATGACTAAAGGAAAAAAAAACATTAACACTCTTATCCTCACAGACCTTTCTGTCCAGGTGAATGTGAGCCAGTTTCCATCACTACAGTCAGAACAGCCATTATAACGCGTGTCTGCTGACTTACTTACATAAAATGTTTGCCAACCTCCTAATTTTTGTAATCCCACCGGGGTTTCAATGACAGAAGCATCCAGGCCAGTCTCCAGTTTCAATCAATAAGCTGTATCACATACACACCAGCTAAAAGCATCAGGTCCTTTCTACTGTTACTGTTACTGCACGGTGGAGGGCAGCCTTCACGTTTTACTTAATTTGTCATAATCCTCCTCTTAAACTAGCTGTAGACCTGAGGACAGTGTAAACATTGAGATAAACTGGCTTTTATCACTGGAATAAGTTTCACTGAATTAAATGAAGCATTGTTTTCTGTAAATTCTACAGGTTTAGAGTGAACTCTGCACTCAGTGAAATGGTTGAATGTAAACACACAGAACTGCTATAACTGGAAACCACACATAAGCCTCATATTAAATATGAAAAGGTTTGAGTTTATGAATGCATTAAAATGTTAATAACTAGCTGCTGCTGGGTGTCCAATAAATTAAAAAACCCACAAAAAGATGTTTAAATAATGCAGGAAAGACTATTGTACTATAGAGCAAACACCCACCCTGGACATCTTCCCTGAACATCTTCCCACTGCAAGGTTTAGTACAGACGGACAGGTGCGTCAGGATGATCATTTTATTTTATCATCATCAATGTTAAGAGTATCAGAACCCAGAAGGATCTTTTGTGTCCTGTTGATAATAAAGGGCTCTAAAATATGTGATATGTGATGTATATGCTCCTCTTTCACCCTTTGCTTTTCTTTCTTTATTCCTTTGTGAAGGTTCAGCTGTGGTTACAAGAAACATCTTGAGAATCAAACAATGTTTTTTTTTCTTTTTTCACTTTTTTTTTAAACATCTATCCAGGTGATATTTCAGCACGCATCCAGAGGTGATAATTGAAATGCGAGAGCACTCTTACTCATCTTTTCTCCCTCATTAAAGTGGTACAATAACTTCTCTCAGCTGCTAATGGCAGCTCATTCCATTATCTGCTCTGCACATCCACAACTCAGCCAAAAAGGAAAACCAGCACAGGCTTCTTTTATTTTCTTTCAATCCCTGAATCAAGTGGTAAGACTTTGGGTGTTTAATGCTTCAATGAGTAGTCAGTACCCCTGGGTAGGACTTCTAGCCAGCTGTCTTCTAGCTGTAAAAAGTGAACTCCCCTGCTAACAGGCTGAACACACAGCTAACTAACACAGACTGAAGTGAAGTTGTGTCATGATAATTAGAATTAGAGCACAGGATGAAGTTTTCTGTTTCCCTTCATCTAAGTTTCCACAGTCCTCGTGCACTATTTCCCACACACAGCAAAAACACATTCACAGTGTTTTGGTGTAACCACATAGTAAATTTGAAGAGATGTTATCAACAAACTGTGGTGTGTGCCAAGTCGGCATTTTCTCACAGGAATGTTGGGATTATCATCTACTGGAACTGCTGAGTCATTAATCTGTGAGTGCGTGTGTGCACTGATGGTCTACACACGTTTCTGCACTTAACAAAAAGTGTTAAAAAAAAGGTGTGACACTTAGTAAAGCACATTTACAACATACAAATATTATAATATGTATTTTTTTATAATTTGTATTTTATTTGGAAACAGGGAGCTAAAGCTAACAAAATGTAGCAGCATGTGTGAAGCTGGTTAATTTACAGGTTATAGGCTCAGTGCTTAATCTGTGCAAAAAATGAAAAAAGTATAATAGTGCGTTTGTTGTTTTTCACTCTTGAGTGGTTGCCTGTGGAGACAGCCAATAAACATGCCAAGGATCACACTTTGCATGACACGGCCGGTACACCAAGTCTAAGAAGAAAAACACATTTTAAAACTGTATTTAAATGACATGACTGTAGGCAGAGTCATTGGAGGAAACAGTGTGACACACACGTGTCATTATTTCCATCATATCTGTCAGCAAAACCAGAAATAAGCTCGTCCAGTATCAGCAGCCTGACATAAGGGCACATGTGTTTCACTTCATCACCAAACATTCCAAAAGACACAGATGAGGCTGCAGTCCACCTTTCATCTCTCAGCGTCTCGGTCTCAGTCACCAGTTGCTGCTCTTCCTCTCTGTCCCCATCCATCACTTCACAAAGTATTTTAGGATAATCTAGATGAAGCCCCCCCCCCCCCCCCCCCCCCCCCCCCCCCATGCGAATCAGACCGCGGTAATAGCTCCCTTTAACTGTGGTAGTGATTTGAAGGTCATGGGTGGTTTCTTGAGCAATGAATAGCTTTTAATTAAAGGCGTAAATTTTCAGCAGGCAGGCCATTAGGGCTGGGTGCTGAAAGACAACAGATTAATTATCAAGATAATAGAGCATGTTCAAGATCAGGCCTTGGTTCTGATTTGATTAATTGACAGGGCTGTCGCTGAATAAATTGTCTGGAAACATCATGACGGGACCCTGAAGACACCAGCGTACGTAAAAAAAACATGGAATGATACAAGCAGAACTAAATGTAGGGTAGTTAATAAAAGATCCATATAATTTATTAACACTTCAACAAGTGTTCCACTGAGTACCTCTCTGCCTCACCTGGTGAACCCTTGTCTGCACTTATGGCTCACTTTTGGTGTTTTTGTTATTTACAGATTTTTGTACTTCATTCACAATTTATATTTTGCAGGATAAAAGTAGAGCACGGATCGAATAATCAAACTAAATGATGTCGGTATATACACTGATTCACAGCCAGACACTCCACATAAAAATGACTACATTGATGGAATTTGACTCAAACCTGGATTCATTGAATGAACAGAATAAAACTTGTCGGTCACAGGACCGGTTCCCAATGACCTCACAGTATGTCTCATTCTTGTAGATTGGATGGATATGTCCGCATCACCCCAAGAAATTTCCTCAATAATGACTTTAATAATCAGTGTGTTTAAAGGCCTCATTCTGTATGAGCGCGGACAAATTTCAGAGATTTTATTATCAAGCCTGCTCCAACCTGCAGCCGTAATGTGGGGAAACACTCAAACTACGTACCTAACAGAATCCACAGCCTTATGCAATATAGTGCAAGCTCACTATTAATGGGACACATCCACTCCCAATGTCCACCTGCCTTGAGTTCTGAGCCAGGATCAGTATCTGACGGACAGGATGCCTGCTCTCTGGGACTGTCAAGTATGGGTCACAATGGAGCATGTTTGAGATGTGTAATCCATGTCAGGGCTGCAGGAGAACGTTAAACCATTCTTCATTGAGGGAGCGGTGTCCCCACTTTGTGGCCGAGGAGTGTGTGGACACACGTGCACAAAAGAATCCTCGATCTGATGTTGATTTCTGGAGAAAGGTGAGACGTATTTCCCATGTTAAGCCAGGAATAAGTGGGAGAAAATACAGTCAGAGCTGTCGAGTTTTGTATAAGGAAACACAAATGTATTCCTCTCGTCTCCTATAATCTGCTATCCTATTCTGCTCGATGAATTTTTAAGACCTTTAGCAGGTGGAATGTGAAAAATGCCTTATTATAATCCCTGGCAGAGGCATTTGTGAACAGTAGCATGAACAGTAGCATTTGTATTCAAAGTCAAAGTCTATTCACCAGCAAAGGGTTGTATAAGAAATCCAGTCGTCTCTCCACTTCATTTAGGTAATAGAAAGATAGGGAGGAGTGGAGATTAAGGGAAGCGCATAGAGGAAGAAGTGTGAGATAAAAAGTAACCTCTGGGGATTAGCACTTTATGGTATGCTCGCAGCAAGTTAACCATTTAATATTCCTTTCCCAGCTAACATTAACGTTCACTGTGTGTGCAGAGGTGTGTGTACATTTGAATGGAGCCACAGCAGAGCAGCAGCAGTATGTTAGCGGGGCTGCTGACAGACATATTAGCATTTTGGAAAAGTCCTGGAGAGGTTATAGAAGTCAAATTTACTGCACAGTAATATACTTATAACAACAGACCTGTACACGACCAAGCATCCACAACTCATCCTGACCCTTAGTTCTGATCACACACTGTAAATTAAGCATGGACATAAAACTGTAGAGGCTGCACTCAAATGATCAGCCCATTATCGAGCTCATCCTCACTAGGAAAACATAAGATACGGGCAAGATTTCCTTGCATATTTCTTTGGCCTTAACCAATATTTACTGCCTAACCATAACCCCCTAACCCCCCCCCCCCCCCCCCCCCCCCCCCCCCCCCACCACCACCTCCTTACTCAGATGCTGGCGGCTTTATCGGCGCCATGTTCAGATGACTTCGATCATATGGACCATTAATGTAAATGGAACATAGTGACATGTGTTGGCATGTGTGCATACATTCTGTTAGCAGAAACCTAACCGTGTGTCGCATCTGCAGGTGTATTGTCAACCAATGGCATTATCAGTAGTTACTACTGCCATGGCCACTGCCATGTTTGCATCTTCTTCCTCTTTATCTCCTTCTAATCTATCTATCTATCTCTAATTTTTGCTAGCTACTTAGCATGTTGGTGTTGCATCTAACCTGATCTGGACACCTTGTTATTTCTTCTTTTTTCTTGTTCTATTTGAAGACTTCCAGCCTCCTGATGAGCCCCTTCTATCTGCATGGCTGGAGAATCGAATCTGTCATGAGAGCTCATTGTTACAAAATGATGTGAGAGCAACCTCCTGATACAAAAGGTCAAAATGACACATTTCCCACTCTGATTGGCTTAAAAATCAAAACCTGTGTCACCGGTGGTCCATCCACTTTATGAGGTAATACTAATATTCCGCTCAGATCAATGGCTTGTCACGGCTCATTAGGTCAGGTAGAAATGCTGTTTACTTTGCACGTCTTGTCAGGTCTGGTGCAGGCCGTGACCACAGAGAGCCTTTGTGATGCATGCTAACAATGCTGGTCTCATGGGTGCTTTGTGGCAGTCAAGGTCAGGGGGATATCACTCGGGTCTTGGATTAACTGCTCTCCAGAGGTTTTTCATCTTTGCAAAAACAGAGAATTTACACTTTGAAATGTGACCTTGGGAAGGTTGTGTTCTGCCCCTCGGGATTTGACGACATAATTTCAAAGCTGTGGTCAGCGGCTCCGTGTCCAAGGTGAATGTTAGGGGAAATGACCTGGTAAAGTGAGATAAATTCTCTGGTCTTTCTTTTCAATTTCAAACTTCTGGAGAGAAATCCCTGCGCGGCGGCACGTGGCTTCTATGTGTCATATTACGGAGCAACGTACACACATGCTCATATGAATCTATTGATTGCTTTGCTTGAAAAATATGAGCTGGGAATTGCGGCGCTCGCCTCTCTGTTCAGAGCCAGAATGTCGGTAGGGTGTAATATGACGAAGGCAAACAGTATGACTCACCAGACATTTTGTAGTGGATCAATTGTTCTTAAAGGATCGAGTGTTTGTCAAACATGGAAAAGTTCGAAGATAAATTTTCACAGATTCTCGAACTTTTTTTTTTTGCATTTCTTTTGTGGTTTAGTGAGAACCAATATGGCTTGAGCTAATAGGATTTCAGCATGGATTACAGAGAATATTTCTTTATTGTGTGTCTTGATGTCTTCCAGCCACAGTGTTCTTTCATCAACTTAAAAGAAAATCTTGGCACATCGTGAGCTGATGCTCTCACAGCAACAGCACAACCTACTCAATTGTGTGTTTTTTTTACTTTTGGTAACAATTAATGAAAACATCCAGCACACAATATCCCCTCGTCTGTTCAGACTTCATTTTATATTTCTACTAATTAGTAAATAGTTCCCTAAAAGTGCCAGCAGTGGTACTTAGCTCAACAGAGACGACCTATTCAAGTCACGCTGGATGAGGTTTCAGTTAAGGAGCCTTTGCCAGATGGATTTCTGGGAAAGGATTTTCATTTAATACTACACTATGTGCCGGCTCCCTCCCCTCTGTGTTTTCCTCACTCACTCCACAGCCTCCATGCTGTGCTACTGTATTTGTCTAATTACCATGACGCCTTGATAAGGCCGTCTGCATGCTATATTTTATTACACCTTACAGTGAACTTGATAGCATCGCTAAGTGCTGCTGGGCATTCCCCTCTCTTTCTCTCTCATACACACACAATTGACAATATCTAAAACCATACGGTATGTCTGCCACACTGTTGCTTTTAAACTGAAAATGACGAACTGCTGGGCTGACAGGCTGATGTTTCTAAAAAGAGAGAGAGAACTGAAAAGAGCAGGGTCGAACAGGAAACTTTAGACCATTCTTATGACGAGACGCAGCAAAATCCTAAAGGCCAATTCATGTTTGCATAGCTCTATGTGCAGCAGACGGACGGATTATGGAAAGTCAAGCAATGCAGAGGCTACAGAGGAACAGTCCTTCAACAAGCCAGCAGGTCAATGCAAGCCTGGAAGACTCAGTGTACAAAGGAAACAATGGTATTAGTGTCAAGTAATGAATTTCTGGACATCAGTAGGCACCATGATCCTCGTGTGGACAGATGGCTGCTAACAATAAGTAGATCTGTATGATATATATATATATAATACTCCTCCATGACTGGTCCTATACTCCACATTTGTCCCCTAAAAGTCTCAGTCTATGGTAAATCCATCATATTTATGGTTCACAGAAACAGATTTGGCTTCTAAAACATAAAACACATCTAAAATGCCACAACTGCGATGAGTCATATGAAATAAAGCACAGCCCACATCCCACCATGTTGTTGATGTGTGTTCAAGATAATACATTTTGCTGGTTGCATCCTGGGCTGAATGTTTATTTACTGTTACACTGCTTGGTTTAAACAGGTTTACTGAAAATGTCCATTGGATAATTGATTTATGTTATATTAATACAAATAATAAAACGTAGTTTTTAAACATTATAAAAGATAAATGCGATTACCTTAATATGCTTCCTTTGACTGGATTTGCGCAGGAGGATGCAGATATGAATGCAGGCAGGAGTGCCTGGAAGCAGCACCACCACCGCCTGTATCTACAGGATTACCTCTCCAAGGTCAGAGCAGTTATCTTTGCATGCTTCCTGTCATTCTTATCCTCCACCTCTCTCATTCTCCACCTCGGAGCTACCACAGCGATGGCCGCAGCTGGAAGGAAACAGACAAAAATGGGGTGGTTATTTAAAATGGTCTCTGATAGATTCTTATCACACCATAATCTGATTCTTTATCTTCTTGTAAAGATGCCACATTATTTATAATTGGATACAGGAGGAGAGTGGAGTTGTTATTGGCATTGTGAGGCCCTCAAGTATTCTGTTATCTGAGGTTTATATATATATATATATATATATATATATATAATGCAGCAGATGTGTGTGTGTGTGTGTCGGTAGAAATGGATGTTGGAGGGTGGAATCTGATGCTCCGTTTCACAGATTGGTTTTGATGAGTGTCAGCCTAATGTCTGGCTTCCTCTGAGCATCAGGCTGATGCATTTTAATAGCAGAGTCTCAGCATATGCTGAATTTGCTCCTGACAGTCATGTGTGATCACAGTTTGCATGATGTGAAATGGTAATGAGAAAAAATACAGATAAACAGAAGGAAGGAAGTTTATTCATCAGTTCATTCTCTTCCACACACTTACACTCACACACACACACTCACACACACACACACACACACACACACACACACACTCACACACACACACTCCTCTCCTGAAAGAGAAATGCTTAAGAACTGAATGAATGTCATGGAATGAGCTGTTCAGATAATTAAATGCATTAGCATCGGACCAGCAGTTAGAACAGAGGTGACAAAAATAAGAATGAAGTCGGCGGTTGTATAGTGACAGGTGAGGCCAACCTCAGCTGCACGTTATATAATGCCACATGCATCATTTCATTTATTCACCCTCTCACCACAAAATGACAGGTGTGTACACACAGAGACGCTCTCACACAAGTCCAAATCATTTGAAATTCTACGGAGGCTGCGCCACAAACCCATCTGGGAGGAGTGTCCATCACACATGGAAAGTTACATTCTACAAATTAAACCAGTTTATTATTAAAGCATACATTTGTGTTACATTGATAAGCCACCAGCCATACACCCTCTCCCTGCTGCCCCATGTCTATATGCTGTTGCTGCTAATAGAGGTGTAGCATCAAAGCCTTTTTGCCTGCAGCTCATGGGTGAAGTCCCCCGGGCAGCAGCTGGTCCCTGTGGGGTCCTGGCAGGTTGACAGCCCTACAGGCTTCCTCCCAAGGCCAAGGCATTTAACTAGCCTTCCTCCCTCAGTCATTACATCCTGCCTCTGCTTCTTTCCCTCTCACAAACAGACACAGTGTCAGTGTCAGAGGCGCACTGCCATTACTACACATCCAGAGGTCTCTAAGGGAAGTTTCATGAGATAGGAGGTAGGATGATAACACTGGTGATGCAGGTTTGGAGCTCATGTATTGTTCTATATATCCAACAGAAACTACCATTTCTCCCCCTCCCATCATTGTCTGATAGACAGATTCCCTAGCTCTGCTTCTGCATGTTGTTTGGTCCCTGAATCCCCAGGCTCCGAGCTCATTATAATATGCCCTGCTTGAGAGCAGAAACTTGATACATATCACACACACACACAGATAGAGCCTATACGTGTCCTATAACACTCATTTCTTGAATTCAATTTGAAATTTATTTCTCTCTTTCTCTTTAATTCTTAGCAGAGCTGGAGCAAACCAGACAGTTACATGAGGAATATCTTCATCTGATGCTTTGTCTAAGTTTAGTTACAGTTAAATATTCAGAATACACTTAGATTCTTTAAAAAGGGACTACACTGCCTTAAGGGATTTCTTAAAGACATTCTATGATTCTATGATAATGTAAGATAATGCTAAAGTCATCCAGGGTGTTTAAAAATATGTTATTGACCTTGGGTAGTCATTTTTATTCTTTTTGGAACTCATCAACAGAATTTCCCCTCAGGGATAAATAAAGGAATTTTGACCCTGAGGACAAATAAGAATGAGAATAAGTGATGTTGCTACATCATTTCTGATTCAAAACATAAGAAACATGTTTAATTGCTGCTTGGAAGTTTGTTGCGGCTCTTACAGGCGGCTGGATGGAAAGAGAGAAAGGTTGCAGGTCCACCGCTGTCCCAGCACTGTGTGGGCGGCTAAATGCTGATTCACTGCAAATCACTGACGCTTTCATCTGATGTGAAGTGGTGTCGGGGCTTACAGAATAAGACGGGCTGTATACCAGCATTGATCAGCACTTGGTGCTGAATAAGCTGGAAGGGTGTGTACATGGTGTGTAGAGAGGTGTGAGAACAGATTGTGCAGGTCTTCATTTATCCATCACAAATACATGTGGCACTGCAGGGGTCCAGGCAGTGGGTTTGTTGTTTTCTTTTTGAAGGCATCGGCATAATGTGATGACACACACACACACACACACACACACACACACACACACACACACACACACACACACACACACACACACACACACACACACACACACACACACACTACTCCAAGGAACTTAAATTCTAAACAAACTTTGTAAGCTGCCCTCTTCAATACACTGCAGCGTGTGTGTGTCATTCAAAGTGCTTGTTAGTGCGCTGCATCTTCTTATATTGACGCAGACATCCATTATCTTTGCAGAGAAAGTATCCTAAAGACGGAACCTTTTGTTTGTTTGTTCCTGCGGTGCCATCAGATTTGACAGTAATGTCTCTACACAAGCTAATGTCCAGAGCCTGGAGTGCCTGAAGAGTTTTGAAGTTTAGTGTTGTAGCTTCATGCCTGCATTTGCCTTATTTCTAGCTTATTCCAGTGGCCACTTGAGGAACTGCAGAGTCTATCTTCAGCCACAGTTGTTGCTGCTCAGCTGAAACCTCCACAAAATGGTTTTCATTTATGTAATTGAAAAGCATTGAACGAGAGCCTATAGCTTGTGAAGCTTAAGAATAACAGAAAGAAAACAAACGTTATTATATCAAGCACATTATTCTAATTTTCCCAGGAGAGTGGGTTGCCATGGAGTTTTCATATGGAGGAAACAGAGAGGTGTGAACACCTACTGGCTTAGAGAAATATCATTTTTAAAGTGGAGTCATAAACCAAGATGAACAAACAGCAGGATTCTTCTAGATATCAGGAGCTCACATTCTGCACCTCTTTTTTTGTTGCACAGCTCTCGTTGAGTTTTCAATCTTTCCTCATCTTGTCCTCATTTGTACAAAGATTTAGGGAAAAACATTAAGTGTAAATCACCCTGAGGGTGTTGAAGTATATGCTTCCAATTTCTTCAAACTGCAGCAGAATTCATAAACAACCTCCGATGGGCAGACGCTGCTGCTGCACAGTACAATATAATGCATTCATCTGTGGATGCTGGGTGGCACCATTTAATCAGTAAATCAGCTGGTGAGGGTTGTTTTCCTGATACTGTTCTGGACTTTATATCTATTTATCTTTTGGTCTGATGATGAGTTGTACATTTTGTTTTTCATAATCCTCTAAAGCCGATGAGATGCAGTAGAAGGAGTGCAGCTGTGCATGCAGATGTGTCTGCATTTGACTGATAGATGGGCAGATGTGTGATTATAAATGGATTATTTGGCATTTTTATAATGCTGTGGCCCAAATGAGGTTCCACCTTGAACCGACTCCTGAGATAACCTTAATGTTTTACATTTGCCAGAAACCCTCCCCTACAACAAATCCATCACAGGAGGACGAGCGCAGTGCCACGGCTAAGTAATTGGATCCAGGCTCATCAACAGGTCGGTAAGAGGCTGCTTATGTCCTGAATAACGTGATGAATCCTTAATGATCCCAGCATGTTGTTAAAATTAAGGCATGACAAATGAATAATAGTTGTGTCTATGAGTTCCTGCTGGCTTTGGATGAAATGAATATCCTCTGGTGTGAACTAATTGGCTCTGAGCCTGAAGGTTGAACGATGAGATGAGGAGTATGGTGTGTGTGTGTGTGTGTGTGTGGGGGGGGGGGGGGGGGGGGGGGGGCATTGTATTCTTATATTTTTGCCAGCACATACACCAAAAGCAGCAAAGCATTATTTGTCTCATGCAACTTTCATTTCATTTTTCTTTCAATTTTCCTTCTTGATTGAAAAAAACACACACACACAGAGACACACACACACACACACAGACACACACACACACACAGAGAGACACACACACAGAGAGAGAGAAAATATGAAAACTACTGGGCAGGCGTGTCTCAGATTTCCATCCACGACATCAGTGATCCTTTCTGAATTCCTCCACACAGTATAATCCCCCGCCAGTGGGGAAATGTGAGAAACTTCACAAAGTAATTTACACTCTAATGTCTATTTTCCCTAAGAACAGACATGGCATGCAATTTAAAGATAGCACAGTCACATTGTGCTTATTTTCCAAGATAATACCAAGAGGCTTATACTGGGTTATATCAACTTAGATTTTTTTTCTTAAATAAAACGACATGCAGAGAATAACAAGCACCACAGACCAGCAGTAAACAGGAGACTTTAAAACTGTCTGTTAAACAGGTGGTCAGGTGTGGAAGGGTGGAGTTCAGGAAGAGTTTGAGTTTGGTTCATTTATAGAATGGTGATAGAAATGCATGGACACAGCCCAGGCGGTTCTGATCCGATCTATACTTTGTTCAGGTTGAGGCCACGTTGGCCTCTGCAGCAGTGGAAATGACATTATATAATAATGTATATATCAACAAAAGACTTTAGAGAAACTTTAAGCACTCAGATAAAGCAGGAACCTGCTCATACACAGTGTCCATGCACAGATACAGCTGGGGGGGGGGGGTCCACTTTCATGAGTCGCACACTTGTTGTTGTTTAGATATTGGTTTCTTTGTTTCTGCAGCATATGGGCTCTGGTGTTGTTAGAGTGAGAGGAAACAAACTGCTGGTGTGGTTTCTGCTAATGAGCTGCTGGGTTTAAATCATATTTTCTTTGTATTGCTTCAAGAGGAGAGCATGTATTTTGTGCAATGAGTGAACCGCTACACCTATAAAACATGGCTGACAGACTGTGAGCCCTGTAGGTTTCTAGGTTTTATTTAAGTTGTGTGAAGATAAATGCTTTTTCTCAACCAATTGTTCAGCAGATTATACGTGGATACACTAAAGATTGATGTTTTTATTTTATTCTCGTGTCTTTCTTTCTTCAAGTCCTCCTGAGCTCTGTTCTCTTTCTGCCGTCCCTTCCTCTCCTCCGTTCATCCTCTCTCCGCCTGTGTGGCTGTCCGTGCTTCATTGCCCTTTATGACCTGTAATCCATGCTTATTAAACAAGGTGCCTGTGCCATTAAGAGTGGAAAATGATCCCTAATGGTGACACCACCAGCAGCGCCTGCTGCCTCCATGCCATTTCGCACTTATGGGCAACGCTACATTAGCACCCTAATTCCAGTGGCCTTGCATCATTGCGTCTGAAAATATTTTCATCATTTTCCTCTCCCTCTGCTAACCCTCCACTGTGTCTAGATTGGTGAGGAAGGCTGTGCCGGAACGTGGGATCATCAGATTCTCCTGGACTGTAATGTAGGAGGAAAAAAAACTGGCTAAAGCAAGGTAAAGCTACTTTATCAAAATGAGTTTTTCAAGAGGGCACAGTACAGTTGTATTGTTTATAACCTCACATGCCTCGTAAGGAAGGTCCTCAGTAAATCATGAGAATGATGTTAAGAGTCTGAGTGGCATGGAGAGTTGAAGGTTTCTTATGATCACAAATTCATTTATCTTGGAGTCCCGGGGCAACAAATCAGCAAGGACAATGCAACACCTCTAGCACTTCATTATTAAAGGCACCACCCTCTGCCTCATGGTTCTTAATCTCTAGTGCACTGAAGGAAACGTGTAGGGATCCAGATCGTTGTCAACACGGACATTATTAAGCTGGTTCTCTGTTGGACTGTCTGTTGTTGATGCTCATCATTTGGCTTTGGGCAACACAATCATCTGTTAGCAGAATTGTAGCCATGAGTCACATCTGGTGGGCGTATTATTGACCCAATGTGGCTTTTTGTGTGAGGACCGGTTGAATACAGTTTAAACTAAGCTGTGATTTTTTGACAGAACCTGCCCGGAGCGCCTGCAGGTAGGCTGATCAGGCCCTTTTTTGCAGACAAGATGTATTTTGACCTCATTTAACTGCAATGACAGACAGCATGAAGTGTCTCCCAGCACATGGTGAACAGACCCTACAGCTTGATTGAAGTGTATTGTTTCTATTACCACAGCGACAGATTGGTACATAAAGAACTGTTGCACATTAATTAAAGTTAATAGGCGGCTGAGGGAGCGGGACGTGGAGGCTCCTGTCAAACAAACACGGCCCTGAGGTTGTGTGAAAAGTGCTCGGAGCGAACTGTATTCCAGTGCTTCACACATGAACATGCACTGAGACGCAGGCCAGAAAATCACAGAGCAGGAGGTTGGAAGTGGGCAGAAGTTAAGAAATGAGTCATGTGGTGCCAGAAGCGCTGTGTGAATGTGTGCGAGCATGTTCTGTATGTGTGAGGATTTTGTACGGGCGAGCGTGGGAGTGTCAGTTTGTAGAAGTGTTTTTGAAATCACTGCCTCGTGAAATATGTGAATAAATGTTTTGCTTTCACTTTGGCTTTTATGCTCTCCATATGTTTTTAAGATGATCTTTACTTAAAACCCCTTCGCCTGTTTTCAATGCCCAATCCAGCTGAGTGATTAAAAACAAAACTGCGAGTTAAGATAAAACTTAACATCAGGTAAAAACAAGACATATGTTTTGTTAGCATAAACATAAACATGCATCATATCTGGCAAATGTATTATTGACCAAATGTGTGATGGTATATTCATGTGTTCTCATTTACACATTTCCTTTTTTTTCCTCTGCATCTCCAATAAACAAACTTCTACATGAAGGGCTCTCTTCTCCAAACTGACCCTTGGTGCTTTATAAACATGCAGTATTTCTTTTGCATGCTATGAAATATTCATAAAGCCTCCGCAGGCCACGGTGTACAGTACATTTGGGCTGCTAATTGTTCTGTGAGAGGACCTCAGGGTGCTGTCATCTGCTCAGTCTGGTCACAAACAAGAACTCTTCATGTGTAAAAGCACGCAGCTCCTTATCACCTCTGCACACAGTGCTTCATTATCTGAGGGCAGCTTAATGTGCAATAATTACCAGAAAGCTAAGAGAAGACCCAGTGCATCCAAGCACATATACATTCATGTAATTATGTACATATACAGCAATTCATGTATATCTGTTTCAAAGTAACAGAGAGCAGTTTGTTTTTCTTTTATATTGCATAAATTGGGACATTTGGAGACTGGGTCAAAAAAGAGGAGGGGATGAAGGAGGGGAGTCCTAACCATGACCTGACCGACTGAAAGTCCGACAACATCACTCTGATGTCTGCACAAACTGGACTCTTCAGGGCGTTCAGTGTTCGAGTTATGATTCAGCTCAGAAGAGGCCGTTCAATTATTGAGAGTAGCACGAGGAAGATGTTGACATTGCAAGAGCCAGCGAAGCAGAAACAGGAAGTTCCTCTGAAGAATGAGATGTTTAAAGGAGCATTCCAACACGACATTACATACAGTTCCTGTGGCCTGCAGTGCTATTCATCTCTACTGAAGGGTCTCTTCTAGTTCCAAAGAGGCAACAGCTCACACCGTGACACTCCAGGTGGGTTAAAGCAGTGGAAACATGAATATTTGATCTGGGGTAAACTCTTGCTTTAAATGTATGTAGGACAGTGAGAGCATATCGTCTTCCTATCGGGCTTCACACTCACTCTCTGTGTGGCTGAACACAGTGTGATCACACACATACTGGTTATAATACACAGATAATCCAGGCGCAGTGAAATCACTTCGTCTCCCTCATGCATGTCCTGCACATTCACACAAACTGCTGCAACACAGTTGATGTGTTTTCTCTCTTGACTGCCTTAATCAATTCTTTATTATCCCCAGCAATTAGGGTACCTCACAATGATCAATGTTTCCAATAAGCCTCCAATATGGATTCAGTTAGGAGGCCTATCTCCTACAACTTTCTGCTTCTTCTTTATTCATATGGTTCACATTTAATTTCATCAGTTTAAACAGCAACCTCCAGCAAAACTTTCAGTACCCGGTTGGATTTAAACCACAGTCATCTTGTACTGCTAGAATATTCAAAGAAAAATAATAAACTCGAATAAATAATAAATCATCTCATTATACACCACAAGCAGCCCAGTTGTCTCAGAGAACCGAGAAACGGGCGACTGTGAGCCGTCAGTCTGTCAGGAGCATCAGCTTCCACCTGCCTGCAGTGGGGCTTCATGTCCTTGATACTATCCTGCTTAAAAGTCGTCAAGAACAATATGTAAATTTGACAAAAGAGCTGTGCAATCCCAAGACTATTCCTAATTTGCATGACCACTTTTGGAGTGTGACAACTGCAAGCACCACTGTCACTTTCAGTTTCATTATGTGAATAAAAGTGCTCCTTATTTAAAGACAAACACAGCAGACATGAGTCCATGCATGACTGCATGCAGCCATGTTATGATACTGAATATATATATATATACATATACATATATATACACCCTTCCCAAAAATCACATCGCATCATCCGTCATATGAATTAACAATCACAGCATATACCAAGGTCTCTTCTCACAGCTTTACAAAAACAGCCCTGATAAAGCCGACACACCGTAGCTGCTTCTTTCCCTGCACATATACAGTATATACTGTAGCAGCAGTTAGGAGCTGAGGAGATAAATAATGCACCACAGTGAGTTAATACTCCATCCCACTGTTTTGCTGTTTTCCTCTGCTCGAGGGCAGTGTGAAGTTAGTTTCTGCTCTTCTACCAACTCCATTGTTCCCCCTACATCTACAAGCCTCAGATCCTTTAAGGTGATGCTTCCTTGATTACACAGGATAAATACTGTACTTGGCAAAGTGTGTCTTCCCGCTCCTCCCTTCCGCGGCAGGTATACAAACTTTGCTCATTACCATAATAAGGTAAACCAGACTATAAAGCGCTGCGCTGCTTCAGTAGTAGCTTGGAAGAAAACTGCTGACGCTGGCGTAACCTGTTGGCAGATCTTCAGGGGGAGAAAGCTTGTTTGTAATTGCCTCAGCTACGGCACACTTTCCCTTTGAAATATAGACTCCACTTGACTCCTGTAAGTAGAGTCGATCTGTGCAGTTTTGTACTTTGATGAGGAAGTGATTGGTAAGTGTGGTGTGTTTACTCCTGCTAGCTGGGCCTTGAATAAGATACAGGCGAGAGGGAGATACAGCAGCTATTTATTTATTTACAGCTAATGGGACTTTTATTCTGGAATATCTTGTGTGTATATATAATGTGGGTGTGTGTGTTTATGTATGTGAAATATGCATAATGTCGAGTACTGTAAAAACACTGGTGATCTATTGCTGACAAATCGATACAGTGTGTTTTTTTCTGAGATCCAGCCAAACAAATCTGGATAGTAAAACCTATAGAGAACATTTTGCAGCATTTCATGCTCGATTAAACGTATTACACTGCACTGCTTCCCTCTTGTTTTTTGTTAGTCCTCACTTTTCAGACCTCTCAGGGTTCTGATTCTTAACATCCTGCTGATGAAAGGAAAGCAATCCAGGCCTGACTGCGGGCATCTTGGCCACTGATGACTCACATCTGCCACCGTGCCTCTGAGAAGCAGTTCAATATTAATATCAATGTTTGATATGGCTGTAAATGATGATGGCAAGTTGATGAGGTGCTCAGAAGTCTGACAGCAAGGAGTCTGTGCACAGGCAGGAAGTTTAATAGGATAGCTCTGTGATACCTGGCCAAAGGTTTTCTAATTTATATGTTTTACTGGGTTTTTAATGTTTTATTGTGACTTTGTTTTTAAATTTGGTTGTAGTAAGCTGCTACATAAATAAAGGCTGATTCAGTGAGTGTTATGTGTTAATTCAGAGTTATTTAGGAGAATAAGAAGAATTTCTGTGCATTCTTATATTAGACACGTAGCCGTACACTTCAGACTGCGAACATGTATGAGCTCTGACAAAGGTCTGACTTATTTACAAAAATAATGTATGGATTAGCATTAAGCTGGAGCTCACATCTATAATTATAGCAGAACAGCCCCTTTACTGCCTCTACTTCAGTGTAGAGAGAGAGGGAGAGAGAAACTAATCAGATTTATCGCAGGGTAGCTTTATAATTATTTACTCCATTAGCCATTAGTGGTCGACACAAAGTGCACTGGCTCGCAAAATTAGAATCCTTATCTGAATGTTCCAGAACCTTCACTGTATTCTGAAAGAATGTGTAAATGCGGCGGGATGTGCTCTAACCAGGAAGCACCAGGTGGGTTTACAAGGACACTCTGAGGACATGTGGCAGCGGGGTGTGTGTGCATGGCAGGGGCCTCTGCTCCAGAGAAACTCTGATGCTTTCCTGAAGGGATCAAAGCTCCTGTTTGCACTGAAACTTTTTTTTTAATTACTCTGCACTGGTGGAATCGTGTTAGATATCTTGTTGAATTAATGGTGTGTTTGTATGTAGTTAAAGATCACTGGGTTGCTTCTACCGTATAGAAGACGCTGGATCATTCCAGTGCTCATCAGGCAAACATGTTTAAAGGTTTAATTGGGCAACATTAAACAGAAAAGTGTCTGATATTTCCTCATTCTTATAAGGTAGCTAAACTTCAATACCCAGAAAACACTCATGACATAAAATAGCATAAAAAGGGGGAAGCAGCCGCTGCAGACACGCCTCCACCCGCTGACCCTGCCTGGTATGATGCACCTCTGCACTGCTGCAAGTCCATTTCTCAAACATTTGTGCAATGCTCCCTATTTTCTTTCTTTGCTAATGACAGTAAGGTAGACTTCCATGCACATAAAAAATGTTGTTTCCAGAGACCGGTTCATAAACTACCAGGATTTTGGTTTAAGACAGGCACCTTGTAATCCCTGCCCTCCTGCTGATGGAGATGTTTCCTGCTTGATTCTGACCTTTACAGTTATAACTTATTTATTATATACAGTAAAACTGAGGCAACAGGCAAACGGATGCTGGAGGCAAACATCCCACATGCTGAGTACTGGTAATCTCCTCTAAGTATGACAGACAATTAATGACTATAAATACTAACTAAAACTCAGGATTAATTAAAAAAAACAAACAGCAAGAAAAAAGAAAGCAGGGTTTATGTGTGTATCAGAAAGAGTTAAGCTCTTTAGTCTTCCTGAATGTTTACTGTCCTTTTGTCCATAGAAGCTAATGGCACAAAGGGCCGGACTCCTCTCAGGGACGACAGAGAGCCACAGGGGTCTTACACAGAACTTCCACTCCGGCTGTGTCTCTGCCTTTCTCTCTTCCAGCTCAGGGAAACTTCCAAGTACCTCGTCGGCTCAAAGTCTCCAGTGCAGTTGAAGTGGGATAGTGCAATCCTTTGCAAGTTCTGCAGCATATTGCAGTTTACAGTCAGCCTCTGTTGTGGCTGCCTTTACGCCTAAAATAACGGAGCAGATGGGATTTTGAAAGTTCACTTCAAAGGTTGAAATGTTTAAAGGTTGTTATAATGAGAGGCTTTATGGTTACATGGGGTTTTATATGACGCTAATAAAATATCTTTTTTTCTCCAGTATAATGTTCCAACTAATATCCAACTAATTTGAACTTTCTCTGTCTTTTTTAAATTTAGTCAGTTCAAACTACAGATTATTATTATTATCATTCTGATATATGGGGCAGGATAGGTTATACATGCCTGTATATTATGAACTAAAAAGTAATATTCCTGATCCATTCATTCATGCAATATTTTAATTATTTACTGTGGGGAAAAAAGCAGTAAATCTTATTTTTATGAAGGAACGCTGTCAGCATTGACCTCAGTGACAAATAAATCATATTCCCTGTGACCACTTCACAAGGGAAGCCGCCCGACTTCATGGAGGAGAAAATAAAAAGGTTTTTATGACTTTTGAATTGAGTCGCCCGAAAGTTTTATCAAGGTATTACTGTCATTAGAATGCAAAGAACAGGCACGCACTGTGCTGTCAAACAAGCAAGCACTGTGCAGTGAGGCTCACTGTGTGAGCAGATACTGGTGGAGTGGGGTAAATACAAGTATGTGTGCATCATGATGAACGTGGCCTCAGAGTACACCTTTTTAAAATGTTCCTTAAAAATGAAATCAAATTATTTTATGCCCTCTGCTAATTGGTGTATTTTAGAAAGGTCCTTTGTTGTTCCTCCCTGTGTATCTTCTCCAGCCTCTTGAGGCAGGAAGTAGAGGCACAACCCATGTAAAAAGGGACTATGTTGACCTTAACACATGGCACCCAGAGGGGAGCTTAAACACTCAGCCCCTCGTCAGATCGGCATTAAATGGGAACACTGTAAGCCCGTCTCTTTCTCAGTATCCTCCTGAGCCACGCTGCAATCAGTGTGTGTTCCTCAGTTGCTGCTTTATACCTACACACCTGTGTGGGACACTCCAGAGTCACACACATGCACATAATGTACATCCTATTATCTCCTATTCACACATTAGCAAACATGTCGGATACCTGCCCTTTGTTTCTTCTCACTCACACATACAAACCTTCCAGAGTATCAGCAGATGCATGATCAATTTGAGGTACAAAAAAAACTACCAACACCGCATCAGAGTTACAGTAAAGCAAAATGTAAAAAAATAAGCACAAACAAAAATCTGGACCAATATGTGTGTTATTTGACAATTGACCCATTTGATTTAGATCGTGCTGAAGCACTCTGTTCTTCTGTGGTTCCTTGTGCACATGTTTTTCTCTCTCACCATATTAATCTTAATTCTGCATGCAGAACCTGGTTGTTTTGCTACATCCATTAAACCATGTGCTCAGAGAGGCTCAGAGCGGATGCTGTCAGGTCCTACAACCTTGACATTTGGACCTCTAAAGCACTCTGTTCTCTTGCGGTTGGATCTCTTGGGCGACCACTTAAGCTAATATCTTGTCCTCTGGGGCCACGTGACATTTTAGAAACACAAGCTCCAGCTGTAGCATCTACTCATTCCCACAAATCTTTCCTGGCCTAGAAAAGCCCCATAGCTGAAAGCCTGTGTTCCATGATGACGCTAAAAGGAAGAAAAACAGTTTTATGCAGCCGCTCTGGTTTGGACAGCTCGTGGAGTTAGTAAATGTTTACTTTTCCACTCACTGCAGCAATTGTCTTTGTATAGCCAACAAATATGTGTGTGTGTGTGTGTTTACATGCACGAGAACAGCAGTTATCTCCACAGTGTTTTTAGCAAGTTTTGCATCATCCTCTCAGAAATCATGCTTCCTTCTTGATTCTGCTGCTGACTTTAGTCAGAATCCTCCTTCAGAGCTGCCGCCTCTGCATCGTGTTGACTCTCAGAGGTACGCTGTTCATTCAGAATTCATTATTACTTCCAACTTTATTTTCAAAGTTGCTCTCGCTCTCCTGTCTTAACAGATCTCTCCAGAGGTGTGTATTATTTAGAAAGCAAAACGCAGCCCTCTCTAAAGGTGCCAAGGTTTACCTCTCTGCACACCACACACTTTGATGTTAATGTGCCGACTCTCACGCTACACTCAGCGATGAGTCAGTTATCCTCAGTCGCTTCCTTTCACACTTATTGCACATCCACACCTTTCGCTCCCATGTTACCGCTGAGATTCCATCAGTCTGAATATTCAGTGAGCAGAAGAACCGTCGTGGCTGTCCTCATTATGTTTACACTCCGCTCCATCCAGGTCAGATCTGCAGCGAAGGGCCAACATTCATGACTGAAAAACAGTTCCTGCAGTCACCCTGAACATTGATGGAGATGCTTCTGTGCATTTGTTTTAAACCTCACTCTATAAGATTAGTCTGCATTAGTAATGCTCAGGTATTACGGTGTTATTTACAGTGTTGTTTATAGAAAAGGTGGGGAGAGGTACAGACTGTGTAGGAAGGGAAACCTTTTCCATAAAGAGTTAAATATCAACATGACACATGCAGCAGCCAGTTTCCTGTCAAAGACAACGGCTGCTTTGTGCTGTATTTAAACAAAAAAGAAATGAAAAGATTGAGCCATCGCGCAATAAAAGACCAATCAGATATCTGGCATTTAATACTTTCATTCTCTATCTCCCTGCAGCCCACACATCCACCTAATACCTCCATCCCTCACATCACAGCCACATTATTTATACGCTACCTGACTAGCAGTGAATATTGGAGCTCTGAGAAAATAAACCATGCAGCGTGTGTCCAGAGGCAGCGCAGGAGCTTTTACTTCATGATGCCTCTATAAGGCAAATCTGCCACGGCCTCCCTGACACCCTGACACTCACTCTGTGGAGGACAGATGTTCCTCATAGCGTCTGTCTTTCACCGTCCTCGCAGGACAGATGTGTTTTGTCTTGAGAATGAACGTCAAAGACCTCATGGCACACCTGTAAATGTTCAGTGCAGTGCCTGGTTAACCTCTAACATTTACATGAACAAAAAGCAATTCACAGCTGAGAAGAAATGGCCCAGTTTGCAGGGTCCAACACACGTTTTTTAAATTGAAAACTGATAGCTGTCACAGTGCTGTCTTTAAAATGTATGCTGTTTTTTAGCTGCTTTTGTTTATGTGCCATTGATGAAAAACTGACAAACCAACATTTGCATTTAAATCAGAAATCTGGAGGAGGAATCTTCAGTTTAGATTTTAGGGTCGAATTCAGAAGAATAAAAAAAGACACTGTCAGCATCTGTACATCACACGCGGAGGACAGGCTCGCTGTGTCTTGCTGGCATTTTGTGCAGAAATAAGCACTTCATTGTGTGTCTGTCTGTGGAAGGCCTTGATTTCAATTGTTCCTCATTAGGACTTCTATGGATCAGAAAATTGTGTTGGCTATAAAACATTCAGCAGTTCCGAAGCGAGTTGAAATTGCCTCCTCTGGATCAGCGCTGAGCAGAAATTCTCTCAGATCTAAACGAGTTTCAGGGCATTTTTTCACTGTTTACTTTTGAGCGCTCACATTTTTTTTGTTCTGTTTTATTTTAAAGCATCATAAACCGATCTTCTCTCTGTGGGGGTTAATCAGTCAGACTGAAAGCAAACTTTGTTTTGTAGTAGGTTCTAAACAACAACGACAGATAATCGGAGTGAGCTACGTAACGGCAGCTGATCACAATCATTTAGAAGCTCTGGTGTCTAATTAGGAAAACACACTGGAGTCAAACACGTTCTGTTTTATTAGACAAATATGTCGTTCTGTGTTTGTGTGTTTCTGTATTTGTTGAGCTCAAAGGCAGCGCTGCAGGAACCCTGACTGCACCCCTTCACTTCGCAGACAAAAGCCAGATGTTAGTGGGTTCTTAATCAGGTGTGAAAGCAGCTTTAGTGACCCTGGCAATGATTTAATATTTCTTGAATTTTATTTGGAACAAAATGTGCCTAAAAAATGGCTGAATCTGTGGCACCATCTAAACTGAACCTGGTCAGTCTGACGCTCAGAATGCCATCAGGAGGATTTACTAGAGATTTAGCCTTAAATAAAAAAACTTTGTAAAGTTTGTTTCTGGAGCAGCTGATAACAACTTGGGACAAAGTTTACTGTTAAAGCACCATTTATAAAAAATAAAAATAAAACATTTCCTTAGCATTGTCAACATGGAGCCTGTTTTCAGCTTAGCTTCAGGTTATTGATGGAGCCTGCACAGCGATGTCCCCACTTCTCCTGTCATGTGTCTGTAGAATAAAAGCCCGTCACACAGTGGAACCTCTGACAGCAGGAGGTCCCACAGAGCCCATGGGTGCCGAACCTTAGACTTCCTGCAGTTTGTAAACGGTCGAGCGAATTTATCCAAATGTAATTTGTTTGATTTGTATTCTTAACGCTTCTCTTTGTGAGCAGACTGATCTTGTATTAGCTAATATTAATGTTTTATTGGCTGGCCGAGCTTTGTTCCGGCTATGAATGGGCGTTATCATGTCATATGAAAGGAATCACGTCTAAAGCCAGACTGAAGTTAGCATCCGCCTGTTAAGCTCATATTACCTTTTTAAATCAGTCGTTAGAATCCCACTTCCCATCGTATGGAAAGCCATTTTCATATTAATGAACAGAAAGCTGTATGTGGTGAAACTGCCATACATGCTAATGGACTTATATAATGGAATATTTATATTCCAGTGCAGATGGTTACAGTAATTATATGTGCATGAACTAAGGCAGGAACATTTTAGCACACACAGAAGAAGCATACCCAGGCCACCAGCCGCTCCTGCCTCACCTTAGAGGTTAGTGCATCAAGAAATGTGCTGCACTGCCACTAATTCTCTTTTTTATATGTGAGGAGAACAAGATGTGATGATGCAGCGTGTGCTCTGCACAGCCTCTTCTTTCTCTGACGGAGTCATAAGTTCATCATTTAAACAGAATAGGAGAAGCTTTTAGTCTCGAAAGCATCTTCATAAAGCTTCACAGTAACTCCTGTGTTTCATTCACCCCACAGTGCTGTGATCAACTATTGGACGTTTAATTTAAATGAATCTCATCAGCGAATCTGAATGCAGCCTAAATGCAGCGCCCACTGAACGCTGTCGTGCAGTTTGATGTCGAATTTCATTTAGAACACAATCAATCACATGTCTGGTGAAATAAATACTTCTAAACATAGTATTTCTCTAATCTTACACGCTTCACTGCATGTTCTCACTGTTCCTGAAAAACCACATCCCAGGAGGCTCCTGTGCATCCTGTCAGCAGAGGCAGCACTGCGGGCAGCGTTACAGGACCACAAGTCCTTAAGCAGGTGGCTTTCAGTTCCAGATGACTTTTTATCTGCTAACTTTCTGACAAATATTTATATAAAACTATGTTTTTTGCTTTGTTTTTCAGAACTTTGTTTACCGTACATAACACTACAAAGAGTCATAACAGAAGAATATGCACTGTCTGTTGTTGTTGCTACATAATGTGAAGCTTTGTGAAGCTATAACGATGAGTTAAAGAGTAAAGCAGCGCTTATGTTAATAAATCAGCACTTATGCCTCCAGAGAACGAGCTGAGAAATCTATTTCTGTCATTTCTGCATCTCTGCTCTCTCTCTTGCTCCTTCTCTCTGCCACACAGGGTCAGGATGGTGTCGATGATATCAGCGACTAAATGTTCAAATTATCTCCTATTGTACAGACTGCAAAGCAGGTTAACAATGTCTGACCCATCTGTGGAAGTAATCATGTGGTTGATATGTGAGAAGAACTCAATCAAAATGTGAGAACGCTGAGAAAGACCTTTTTCTTAGTCTGTTAACACAGTATCATATATTTATCTAAGTCTATCAAGGTCTGAAGCACTTAGCCACACAACCCTCTGTATGTGGGACCTCTTTCAACAGAGCACACTGTGCTCCCTATGGCATGAATCATTTCTAGCACATACAACAGTGCTTCTGTCAGAGCGCCCCCGGCTGTTTACCCTCAAATACAAACACTCTACACCTTTAATTTAACTACAACCATTACAACACCTCACCTGCACACCACTGTCACCCTGATGCACCGCTTTTACTGACTCAAAGGTGGTGTACAAGACCATCTCACAATGTTAAAGCTTTAACAGAAAAATCTAACTGCAGAGTCAACCCTCCACTCCACCAAGTAGAAACTACAACAGAGTTACTGTAAACACACTGGCCACGGCTGCAGACCGTACTGTGAAGGAGTTGGACTTCTACATAATACAATGAGATAAGGTAAGTGTGCAGTATGTTACAACAGCATGTGCCCAGTGAGCTGTGTGCTGCACAGCACGTCAGGACAGACAGACATCTGAGAGCAATGCACAGGAGAGGCCGTGGATTATTTATATAGGTCCTTAAGTGGCGTCCTCCCAAATTGATCTGGTGGAAACTGACTTGTCCTGACAGCCTTTTAATACGGCCTCACTCAGAGACAAGGGAATGGACTGACCACGTAACAACAGGACCACGCCGCCAGCCACAGCTCCCATTTCCCTTTGTCCTCTTGACTCTAACGTCATTCCTCCCAGGCTGTTCTTTCATTCTCTACATTCTGTTGTTGTTGTTCTAATTCTCTCTCCAGTTTCTGGTTTGTAATCCTTTTCTTTTATCTCTTTGCAGGTACCAGAGGTTTCGTAAAAATAAATAAATAAAGACATAAATAAAGACTATACTATATATTCTACATTCTCTCTGAGTTTTCGTTTTTTCTGTGAGTAAAATGCAAAAATAACATTAAGCCCAAACTGTATGTCCCCAGAGGGGAAGCCTCACCTTGTCTTTCTTGACTACAGCACGTATGATTGACAGGTCAACACTATTCCTCGTCCCTACAGACACTGAATGACACATTGAGTGCAGGGAGACATCCATAAATAAAACCTGGCCATCATCACAAAATAAAACATCACAGCAACTTTTTATGCTGCAGGTTCATCAGATGTTCTTTCAGAGTACCTGAGCCTTGTTTGTACACATCTGTGAAGATGTGACTAGAGTGAGGAAAGAAACAGTAAAAATGTTTGGAGTATAGCTGATTCTAGGTTTGCCTTTTCTGGTGTAGATCTTTAATCAAGATTCAATGATATACAATGTGCCTTCACTGTATATACAAATTAACGACGTCACAGCTCCCCAAAACATCTCAGCTGCCTCCTAGTGGCTGGCTGCAGTATAGCTTATATACCCCACTACCTCTTATCACACTGATCTGCACTGAAATGGTCATTTTTTGACACATTAGTATTTAGTTTTTGTTGGTTAATGTAAGAAAAAGCAGAGCGATGCGAGAATCGAGTGGAAGTGGGTGTCTGGACAGAACAGCCTCACCTTTTCAGCTCTGCTGCTGCGGTCACATGTGACATATTCTGACTTCATGGTTGGAGCTGATTCGCCCATGTTTACATATATTTATGAAAATTAATGAGTAACAGATTTCAGTGACATCAAACATGCTACTAAACATCAAACATGTCCCATTCACGACACCACTTTCACTGGAAATGTTTCTGTCGGGCTCCTTTCAGACCGATTTGCTTGTGTTGTGTTTTTTTACTTTCCATTTGAATAGGGTTTAGGTTTAAGGAGCAGAACGGCATCTGAACCTCTGCTTCTCTTTCTACTTTATTGTACATGTGGCAGGCCATGCATGGAGCAGCACATTCCTGTTCTGCTGCAGGAGCCTCTAGATGAGCTGTCGCTTCCAATACCTTCAGAACTGGACGGCAGATTCGATGGGATTAGCGTGCCGAGCAAAGGCCCACTCAAATTCAATTTCAAACTACAGAAGGACGTTTATTTCTAAATCACTATCTGAGTCTGAGTGCAGATGAACAGGGAATAAACGTCAACTACTGTACAGTAAATACAGGCTTCAGTCATGTGATTATTGCCTTTCAGCATTTTTAATGCCTTAACTGTTTACAGCGCCGCTTCAGTCGTCCTTTCTGAGGAAATCGTTCATGCCTCTCAGAATGTCGACAGCTCCGAGAGCAAATTAATGAACAAATGCATGAAATTTAATAAAGTCTTTGTGAAGAATCCATCAGAATCTGAATGTTTTTATTGTGTACCCTCTGAATGCAGATGAATTACCACTCCTGGAGAAAGCAAATTACCCAGCAAAGAATTGAAGCACATGTTAAGTGTTCATGAAGGAGGAGGGTTAAAAAAAGGGAGGGGGTGGAGTGGAGCCCCACTTTCCATTTACAACACACTGTCATCACAGAGCTACTTGACTTTTTCCATCTCCACATGTTAAAGCTGAAAACAGCAATGATGGGTGATTTCTGAAGCAGTGCTCATTACGGGTGATTACTGTGTTCATCAACACAAGGTCGTATACCTACACTCACCAATCTCCTGCGACTCCGACCACTCATTATTATTCATTTATTTATTTATTTATTTGTTTTTCTATAAACTGCACTAATTAATGAAAGGAAGATTTTTTTTTCAAACATTCTAAGTGCTGTGATAGTCGGCTCTTACTCATCCTCACCGACCTTGGTTTTATTAGGTTTAGCAAAAAGGAATCTTGTTAAGTCGGGTT
Organism: Parambassis ranga; assembly: GCF_900634625.1. Taxonomy (NCBI): domain Eukaryota; kingdom Metazoa; phylum Chordata; class Actinopteri; family Ambassidae; genus Parambassis; species Parambassis ranga. The sequence continues at coordinate 18,122,061 of NC_041029.1, read as the reverse complement.
AACAGTGAGGGCTGAGGGTCAAAGGTCATGTTGTTATGCATTGAATCAATTACACTCGCAGCTTATTATGGCCGCAGGCAGCTACTGGTGACCCATGAAATAAGATTTAGCTTTTTAACTGCCTAATGAGCTAAGCTAAAGTGTTGGCCCATTCAGGTCAATGGGATGGTGGAGGATTATATTTACCTTTGATGACCAGGGTTAACCACGTGTTGGCTAATATCACAAAGTAATGACTCCACACAGGGTATCTGGCTGTGTCTTAAAGGGACAGTTCACCCCAATATATTTGATCAAGTTGCCTACAGTGCTATCTATCCATGTAGATTACTGTGCATGCTACTGTTTGAATGTTTATTGGTGCATTTTTCAACAGTATTTTAAAATAGTAAAAAATATGGAGTCATGGAGTCTTTGCAGGGGAATTAAGGAAAAAAATACTTTGAGTCTCACAAGGGCATACAGGCTGAATAAGTGGTGGAAACAAGAGAACAAACTTTCTGCCTTTACTGATGTGTTTTTTTATATATATATATAAAAGAATTCCCTGCAAACATCATGTTGGGGCTCCGGTCACATGCAGAGATCGGACTGGATACAAGAAGCTGTGATTATCTTGTGCTAATCAATACTTGACAAACAAGCAGCCTGTTAATGGTGGAACAACAGCACATGAAGGAGATGAGGTCTACAACAGTTTTCAAACTCGGTTTCTTTTTATAACCGTAACATTCTGCATGTTATTATCGTTGTAAACAGCCATTATCATCTGTACACAGCCTGTACCAGCCTGAATCACCATGACTACACTCTTTACTCGCCGTCTAATTTAAAGTATGTACTGTTAGGTAGTGATGAATTATATGCTGAAAAATATCGACAAAACTAAATAAATAAAGAGGTTTCGCTGTCCATTTAAGACTGTTATCATTCAACTGTATCTACCAATGGCCAAAGGCTTTGTGCTAACACGGTCAATCATTTACAGAGTAAAGCAATAAGTGTGCTGCTTGAAGGGTATACCATAGTGCATTTCATCTAGTGGTCATTAGACTTGCAAATTATGTGCTTGTTTATCATAATAGCCAAGGATGCCCTGGTCAGACAAGCTTGTTTATTTCCCCTTGTCTTTGGCTGAGTGTCCTCACTTGATAAATATCCCATTAACTCTTCTGTTCCACTTAGCAGTCTGTCCATGTGGGACACACACACACACACTTCAACATGTTGATCTTAATGTTCAGGAAAACCCCACGCCACACAGGGCAGACTCACACAAGGTATATCATTAGTTCAAACTGCCTCCTAACTGCGGGGGGGTGTGTCTGTGTGTAATGTTAAAAGAACTCTAACCTCATGTTCTGCTGGGTCTGCTCGGGTCTACCTAGTTTGCAGCATTATGTAGCACCTCCCTGCAGGCAGATCTGTCCCTGTGCTTCCAAATCTGTCTCTGTCCCACATCTACCCCACACGATATCCTTTTGTTTGCTAAATGACTAAAGAGAAGTGCAGTGTGCGTTCTGCAGTGTCTCAGCGGCCATTTATCTTTCATGCTGCCCACAGTTCTGGAATAAGAGGAGAAATTAATTTAGCCTCACTGTCACAAGGGCGCTTCACATTCTATAGCAGCAGGCGACCTCATTTATCGTGCCTTGCTTTGCTCTATTATGTTCCAACATGATAGGATGAGTAGAAACTTTGTACAGACACACTGACAGTAACAGCTGGTTATATGTGTGATAACTCACTCATAGATTTGCTCGTTGACATAAATGTGTTTTCGGCTGTTATTGTCATCGTGGATGGGATGAAATCTCACTTCCCTCTGCAACTGTAGATTCTGTGGGCTCACAGTGTGCACACTACAATTCAATGTATTTTATTGCATATGTAAAACTATTAACAAATGCAAGCCATCGCTGCACAATGAATATTAGGCACTGCTCGGTGCTCACACACTAAACAAAACATAAAGATTTGCTAGAGTGCTTAAATATTGAAATTGCAAGAAGCATCGCAAACACTTGTTCAAACGTGTGTCTTCAAATCACCCTGAAAGGCATCATGCTGGCTGCATTCCATCAACTGAATGTCTATTCAACAGGATTAGAATTGAACTAAGTGCATGCCTGGCCAACTTGTGAATGAATCTGGGTTATCCCATACAAACTATTATAATAGCTGTTTCCTTTTTTAAAAGGTAGGGAAGGAGATTTCATTCTGATGCACGGAGTATTGGCTGGTTGTCACTCTCTTCCTGCTCTGTGCACCAGAGAGGTTCGTGCATGATGGCCGAAGTCACAGACCGCAGCTCGTCTTCAGGTGATGCGTCCATGTGATTGGAGGCGTGGCTTCGGGGTGAGCGTGTGTTTACTTTAAATCTGGCTGACTCTCACTGAGTTTCCTAAATCTCCTCCCTACCTTTAAGGCACAGTTACAAAGGGGTTCAGCATGTGTTATCAATTGTTGCTCTTTTCTTTTCAACTTTTGTTTATGCAAGCATTTCTTGAACAAAAATATGCCTGCATGTAATTAATTCAAGGTTTTGCTGCTGAAAAATGTTAATATTGCTTCCTCACACTGTTATAAAGCAGCGTTGAGCTGCTATTGCACACATGATGATGATGACTTCTAACTTCAGAGCCCCTTTGAACTGAGTCCACAGAGTACGACAGACAAGTTATATAAGGGATAGAATCTTTAGTATTCTGAAGATGCCATCACAGCACTGGTGTGGTTCATGCAGACCCACACAAAGAACATCAGTGGGAAACAGTAGTAATGCAATGCTACAGATCGTACAGTGTGTTCATGTCTGCACTGCAGATGCCGCGGCTGAATGGATGTAGAGGTCTGGTTAAAGTTTACACTTGTGACCATTTAAGAATGTGTGTGATAGCAGGAGGGATGTGTTTTATAAAGCTTCCCTCCTTGATTCATCAGAGAGCCCACTGTGGCATGAAGCCCCTTGTGCAGCAATTTAGTCTGACAGATGTGGTCAGAATGCTTAGTAGCAGCATTGATCTCCGGGGATCGGATTGTGTTTTCATTGTGAATTGTTCCTTTCTTTTTGTGGAAATGCAGCAGATCATTAGACCATTCAGTGGTCTCTGCCACTAGGAAGGAACAGCTCAAAGGGAAACCATTTTCTGAACATGACACCTCGCCAAGGTAGTTAAGACATGTGGCCTTATCGGCAGGTCTGGGCCCAGGACAGGTAGACTCTGAGGAGACGTCATACAATAAGGCAAGGGTAATCACTTAGCTGAGGGCTACCACTGAATTCACACACCCTGACACTCTTTCCTTTATAAGGTTACAAACATATATGCTAAAAATACAGTCAACTTTTTTACCACACCACTGTAAACACACTGCAAACACACACTTGTCATGTCCCAGAATACAGTACAGTCTTGAGAGTATAAGATAAATTGGACTAGCACAGGCTTGGTGTCTGAGAGAGTCAATAGTCTGCTAATTACATGGTGTTAGAAGCCCAGGTCTGGCACTGCAGGTTTGCCTGCGAGTCATTATTGGAGCCCCCATGTGCTGCAGATCTATTGGCATGTGGGCCTGACACAGGGATTAGTTCTGAGTGCCAAAGAGCCTGTGAACACTGGAGAGATGAAGGTAACAAAAAATGGAGAAAGGAAAAGTCATTGTGCTAAAGGGGCTGCTGTAGTCTAGTGGGGATACAAAGATGGAATATAATCATGATTATAAAAAGCAAATGTTTTTTGAGACATGACATGTATGATCACACCAGCCTCAGTCTTTACAACCTAATGCGATTTTTTTAAGCTACTTCTTCACTGGTAGAGTAAAGGGTTAACTCCAGAGGTTGTTTCTACTTTGTATGACCATAAAAATGTTTTACACATAATTGTGCCTCACTGTGCTTCTAAGCCTTGTGTCAGTGTAATTACAGCACTACACGATGAAAGAGGCTTCAGTATCTCAAGACTTCTTCACAGAAATATTATCAACCTCCTTCTACACAAAGGTATCACCACTTGATTACAAATTATACCGTTAAACAAACATGCCACTCCCTGTCAGATGTTTGTATCCATATTCATACCTAAGGTTACATATGAGACAAGTGTGCTGTCATTTTTCAGTCTTGGCACTGTGGATGAATTGAGAATGAGAACACTCATTGATATTGAACAGTTCAGCTCAAACAGCCATTGATGGGTGGATGTGGCACTTTTTTCCTCCATCATTGTTATTCTCTGCTGCACTCTTATTAAGCAGTGAGTCAGACTTGAGTTTTTTGTTGCCCTTCTTACAGGACCTCTTGTGCCAGCATTATATAGTTTTACCAGCATCTGTAAAATCGATGTGTCAGTCCTAGAAAATGAAGGTTGTGGCAGCGGAGACTGATCACAATGCTAGCCAAAAATGGCGACTACCTAACCTTAACCAGTAGCTTTAAATGCTTAATCCCAACCAGCTGAAAATGTAACTTAACTGTGGGTAAAATCCAAACTCAACAACATGTGAAAACAAAACAGCCTTTGGTGTCAGGGGGCCTAAACCTCGGACTTCAGAGTGAAGTTCTGACATGCTGCCTGAACCCCCACTGCCCCCCACCTACTTGACGTCTGTGGCTGTATGACTGGATGACATCAGGCAACATGATCATATGTTCCGTAAACGTAACCATGTGTCATGTCTGGAGGATGTTATACAAGTGTATGCGAATATACTGCCTTCATATGTGCTCTGAAACATCTTTGTTTCCATAGTAACCTTAAAATGTGGGTAATTTGCATAGAAAGTCTGAAAATCTAATAACTTAATCACAAAAAAACAATTCCCACTAAAAAAGCAACAAAATCGAATAGAAAAAGAGGCTTCGACCACGTTTTTACTGAAACTTGTTGAAACACAACAGTGGTGCAAAGAAATGTTGTTATACCCAGTAGGTCTCTGTTTGTAATGTAAGACTGGCAAACATATTCTCTGAAGTCATCAATCAGTGACCATATGATCGATCACATGTCAGCTTCACCTTAGCGGGTGTCACCTTATTGGATCATCTATCACGTATAATTGTGTGCTGTGTTCCCGAACTGGACCATGAATTAGCTGCTACAAGTCCTCCAACATGTGACAGAAAATGACAGAACTCCTAATGGTGTTTCAGATGTGCAGGTGATTCTGAACCTGACTAGATGCATGTCCTCAACACTACTGCAGATCCTATCCCTCTGCAGATGAAATGATCAGCATCATAAAGATAAAATAAAAAAAGCAGTGGGATGCAGCAGAGGAGGGGTAGGTGTGGGTTAAATTCATGTTCACTGCCCCAGAGAGAGTAGAAGGAGGAGGAGAGTGGGAGGCCTAATTGTCTTTGTAGAGGCTCATAAAGTGTAGGGTCATTAGTGTTAATCATGCCGTGCTGTCACCTAGGCAGCTGTGATTATCTGACTTCTATTGTTGACGCCGCTATCATCCTCCTCGCACTGTAAGTGCTGTCTGTCTCTTTGTTCCCGTCGGTGCCTGGACATCTCTCCTTTTCACCTGTATCTGTCGGGCTGCCTTTGTTGTTTTCAGACTACCAACTCTGCTTTTTTTCCAGAACCTCACTTGCCATTGTCATTTTGTCACTTCACACATTCGCTCTCTCTTTGTAATTACATTTCAGCCTGAATGTCAACTAAAGTGCAGACATTTGTTAAACACTTTTTTGGATAATAGATTCACAACACTTTTAAATTTGTACAGCTTTGAATGGCCCTGTTCACTCTGATCATCTGAAACTGTGTTCACAATGCAGCCTGTCCTCACCAGCAAAACCTAACAGGAGGGTTTAAGGCCTTACTTTAACCAGTAGTCAAAAAAAAAACTTAATACAGTGAAAACAAACCAGCTTGTGGTGTCAGGGGGTCCCAAACCACAGACTCTTGTCTCAAGTCTGCCATGTAAGTTGGCTCCTGAATTGGACTTTTGTATCTGTATTGGTTCCATGTTCAGATAGTGTTGGACAGAGTCCAATAGCATAATAACCATGCGTCATATCTGGCAGATGTATGCAGATTATTAAACAATGTGGCGTGAGGATGTGTTGTCACAATCTATCGTTCAGTAGGGTGTGTTCGTTACAGTGGCTCGACGCGCACATTAAACACCGGGAGACGGGATGTATTATTGCAGACAGTCATCCACACGTTCACAGAGTTAAACTCACACAGACCAGAGGTCTGCTACAGTCAGCTGCAGTGATCTTCTATCTATTGTCAGCTGTGCGCCCTCTTCCCTGAACATTATCAGCTCGTTAGGCCAGGTAACCACGACTGTGAGCACAATTGCATTGTCAACCTTTTGTGTGTGACGTTGCTGCGTAGGACCGTATGCACACACACTTCTCTGGGAGTATATCTTACCACCCGAGGAGTTCTCTGTTCTCGTGGAGTATGGATCCAGCTTCAGACTGCACATTTAGTGAGTTAAGTCTTCCTGTCTCAGCTGTTGGAAATCACCTATTTAAATTATTCATTTTACACCCAGCTCCGGCCTAGCCCACTATCATGCACCGACTGTTGCTGCTCCATGTGTCTTGAATTTCGCTGCTTTCACCCTGAATCACACTTTGATGCACGTGCAGCAGAGAACAGAAAACATTCTCCATCAAACTCAAGCTATATATAAACAGACCTATATAAACTGTGTCTCTGTACTGTAAGAGTTTGTTTTACTACACTACTACAGATGTACTGTATTTCTGGGGATCCAATTAAACGCAGCAACAAGGCTGAGGTAGTTTGAACGAACAAAGGATAGACCATCCACAGTGACGTGTCAGCGGGAAACGTCCTTAATTAAAAGGCCTCAGGCCCGCACAGCTGTTTGTGTCTGTCTGTTCAGCAGCTCAATCTCACACTGTATGCAAACTCTATTCCATTTGAATATTCACAGCCAAGAATCAAAGAAAACTCAAATCATTTTTTAAATATATTTGTCAGACTGCTAAAGGAACAAAAGCTCAAATGAAAACATGGAAAGAACTGTGTGTAACCTGTTTTGGGGTAATTCTGTCTCTTCTTACCAATACATAAAAAAGCAATGTAATTAGAATATTCATATGAAACCATGAAAATTATGAAGGTTTAATTGAAGGTAACTGACATGAAGCTGCTGAAGGAGGATGACTGATAACCTTGGAGTCCCTTTTGGCAAAAACACCTGAGCCACAAATGTCTGCTCTGCTCCAGCAGCCTGACAGTTTTTTGTCTCTCTCCTTCAGCGAGTGAGCTATAAGCCGGAGACAATGGGTTTAATGGGATTATAAAGGGCATCAGAGGAGTTTCCATGGATCACAAAGCTCCAAACAGATACACAGGGTGAGTACTGAATGAGACACCTGACATAGTGAGATAGCTCTCTGCTACCGGTACCAATATGCTGACCGCCCATCTTGTGAGGGAGCTGTAAGCAGCCCAGGGACCTAGAGACCTGCACGGAGGGTCAGGGTGAGGGTCTGGGTCGATGTTCTGAGGCCCTGAACTGAAAACCCAATTATCCCTGGATTTCAGTCAGGCCTAATTAGCCTTGTCAGATGTGCAGCGGATTCATTATGTTTCTAATTAAGTCCCTATCAGCCCCATAGAAATAATGGCTTTATGGTACATCAAAACCAAGCAGCACTGTGCTGACATGATTGCAATACTATCCTCTGGCAATCTTCCTGAGTGGGTGGCCACATGGAGGGTGTTGTCTCCTTCAGCAGAGGCTACAGGGACTGTGGGGTGGGCTGAGAGAGTTTCTTTTTCTTTAATACAGCACAATTAAAGATGGACTTTTTATAACTTCTATGTTTACTGAAAAAAGTGTTTTGCTATTTTCTACTCAATGTATCTTTTAATTAATACAAGCTTCTAATATAAAATGCAATAATTACTTATGTTGGATTGTAAAAGTTGTTCCTTGATCACTTCTTAAGCTCTTCTTTTGTATGAATAATATTATAACTTCAGAAGAATAACATGAAGTTCAGTATAAAAGTGATCACTCTGCAGTCCCAAGCTTATGAATTACAGACCAGACACGTCCGTTAGAATTAGGCAGAAAGCGTAATTTATCTGAAAACTTAACATTTATTTATGATTTGAAGATTGTAACATGTCTCCTGCTGTGCTTACTAATGCTTTATTGTACTAATCCTGTTGTGGGGTCATAATGAGGCTGTGATAAGAATCAGCTGACGAGACCAAAATAGGGGTAATAAAAGCTGTTCATGTTAAGCTGGAACAATCACCACTAAACAAAGGAGGTGGTTTACAAGACTTCCCGTCAGACCAAGATGTCCTCACACACAGACACCAGAACTGGGCCAGATAACAAAAGGACAAAAAAGACATGAAACCAAAGAAAGGCTTTCACCCAGGAGGCTGGGGGGCGGGGGGGTTGCTAAGGTGACAGCAACAAAAATACTTGGTTAGGTTAAGAAAAAAATGATGTGAAACACATTTAGGCCAATTTCTATCAGCAACAAGCTTTTCCCCCATTTTCTCTCCATGTTTTCCATGCACAGCTTTCAAGCACCTTAAAACTTAAGACAGTTTTCTGGTGTGGTGGTAAAAACAAAGAAAGGCTTCCAGAGACAGATCATCTAAAAACAGCAGCTTAGATTTAACATATAAATCACTGAGTCAAGGACAAATGCAGCCCTCTGTTATTCTGTTCAAAGCAGATTCATTCATAATCAAATGCATTCATACTTCCTCAGGAGAACCTCAACAAAGATAAAAACAATATTGGTAAACACAAAATGCAAAACCTGTCAGAGCCACTTAAACAGAGCAGCTTGGCTTGTGGGGGTTTTGGCCTTTATCTACTTCATGAATGTATCTGCCACTCAAAACTAAACAATAAGAGAGACTTTGAATTTGTTTAAGGCTGAAAGCTCTTCGTCAAAAAAACAAGCTGTGGATGAAGAGCTACTACTCAGAGGACGAGGCAAAACACGACTAAACCAGGGAAACACTCGGGTTGCAAACAAAGGGGTGTGACATGTATAAAGCTATATACATATTTACTGTGGGTGGTTTCTTTCCCTTTTTTCAGACTTATTTTCTCCTTGTTTATTTGTACAATTACAATCTGCATTCATGCATTTAGATGTGGCTTGTAGTTTGGGAGGACAGCTACTGTACAGCCAAACCAAACAATGGACTGAATGTCTGTGTAGAAAGCCCACAGAGACAGATGTAAATACAGAGGCATGGGTAAGCTCTGGGCTTTGTGTTCTTACTTGTTCTTCTTGTTCATAGCTTTCTTTTTTGCAAAAGATATTTTAAGTACAGTTTTGCTTTTCAAGTCACGACTGTGTATTTATGTAAAATAACATTTTTAAGAATAATAATTAAAGTTAAAACCTATTTCTCTGAGAACAAAGGGCACCGCCTCATGTTTTCAAACCACCACGACATGTAAGTGAAAACCAAAGATTACTGCAAGCAAAAAATCAAACGTAACTACAAACAGCGAGTGAAACGCATCAGTCCGCGGGTTTAAAGCTAGCTGGTGTTGTGGGACACAAACCCCAGACTCTTGGCGTAAATGCAGAGAGCTTCAAATGTGTAGTGACTGCATGCAGAATGTCATTAAAAGTTATTCATACAGCATGGCATGATATCATAGTGGATGCACTGCTAAGATTTTAGCCATTTAGCATCCTCTCACCAGGTTTCCCCCCCCCCCCCTCCCCCCCCCAACATGCCTGAGAAAAAGCTATATCAGTTCAATCAGTGGCTCGTGTGACAGTGACCGGTGTTCCAAACAAGGTCCTATTATCCTCTAATAATAGCAGCCTTTCTTTTCATTATCTGCACTAGATCAATGGTTGGGTTATGATGGCCAGTGGACGCTGTGACAGAATATATATTATTCCATCCCAGCAGCCCTGTCATTAGTTTCCCCTGTCGGATCAGAGGGGTCAACAGCCACGATCTGAACAGAGGCATGTCGCTGTTCACATGTGAACACTCGGTCATATTTATGGATACTACAAACCTGCTTTCATCGCCCAAGCAAGAAAACAGACCCGCCTGGAGTAAAGTATTTTCAGCACATCCTGTCATGATGATTGACTGGGTCTGTTGCACCTGAAGGCGATGGATCACTCCAGAGCCCAGGTTTGCATTCAGCATGAAGAGTCACTGCACCTTTAATTGTAAATCCTTCTTGCAAGGCACTTAACACTGTATATCTGCGAGTGTGTATATGTACAGTGTGTGTGTGTGTGTGTGTGTGTGTGTGTGCAGCGGCAGGATTTTATTTTATTGTCCAGTGGAGCAGAAATATGGGAGCCGGCTGGAGAGCGATGCTGCTGCGAGACATTTAGAGGAGCTATGCAGCAGCTTCCTCTGGGATAATAGGTACTGGGAGGCAGGTGATTGCCTGGATGGCTCTAAACTGTGCTTTGTTTGTCCCAGTCGAGTGATGCTTTCTTCCTCAGTGACAGCACTCAGTAAATAGATGGATAAAAATAAACGTGGGTTGTGTTTAAGGGGCTGAGGGGCATTCACAGACTTGATGTGGGAGTTCGTTTTCTTCTTACATTTTGTGTGGTGCTGCCATTCTAATAGTGCAAGGAGAGTGAGAGGGACAGCAGCTGTGCTGTTGAGGGCTTGACACTTATTTTTTGAGACAGTGCTTTGAACTGTCAATGTCAACACACAGTGGAAGGACAGAGACAGGGGATGCTGTCGGAGCGAGAGTGGATTTTCAATGGGAGCAAAATTTCAATGCTTATTGAGATTGAATAACATTAAAAAGGAATCTATACCACTATCATCTGAAAAAATAATACACACTAAATAATATATATATAAAAATCTCATCAACAAACCTTGAAGAAAATGGCATCAAATTATAATTTAAGTCATGTTAGAACAATGTTGTATTAGCAAGACAAACATGTATAAATGTAATGCTTTTGATTCCGGCTTCAAGATCAACACTCTCTGACTTCTGCTTTGCATTTAGATGAAAACTCCTTGGATCACCAGTGCCAGTGTGAAAAAAGAAGTTGACTTAAGCTTCAAGGTTGGACTACACAACCTTTTTAAGGTAAATATCAGAATCTCTGATGTTCAAATGCAAACAAAAACAGGAGCGGCTCATCTGGGATGTTGAATAAGGGAAGAACACGCTGGGTGAATGCTCCAGACTGTCGATGTTCACTTGCAACAAAAAGCACTGTTATGTTATTAAGTCAAGAACATGCCGATGTGTAAAAGGATTTGTTTTCTAACAATCACTTTAAAGCATAACTAGCTGGCGATCAATGAATTGTTATAACTCAGCACAAACATCATCTCAGACCTTGATATCTGACCCACTGACGGCACAAACATTCCACAAAACAATTCTTCTTTATAACAAATGTCTAACACATTCTGACCAACATGCACAAAAGCCTTTTAACGTGACTTTCTGCTAAATTTATTTTGATTTTACAAAGGTGCTCTAAAATAATATTAATAAAAGCTAATGCTCTTGTATTTCATCAACCTCACTCTCAGCTACTTCTTTTGTTGTGAATATTTGTTTTAAAATACAATGACAGTCAAAATCTGACTTTTGAAATTTTACATTTAAAGCTCAGAAAAACAAATCATTTAAATTTATGTATCGCACAATATATATGAGCTCCGAGGGGCGTGTGGTTACTTTCCAAATCTGGCTGACTGAGTTTTCTAAATCTCCTCCTCTACCTTTAACCATCCCCGTGCAGCTTCACTAACAAGATGTTACTTCGGTTTAATGTGAAGTTTACAAATAAAAAAAAAAAAAAATTCAAAAAATTAAAAGAAAACTCATTTTTCTTGTGGCAACACTGAAGGTTACATTCTGGGTGAAAGCAGCATAGCATAGTGAAAGCTGCTTCTTTTCAACATGTCACTGGCCCACATGGGCAATTTGCTGGAAGCTTTCACTCATGCGTAGGAAATCTCACCTCAGAAAGTGCAAGGTGTCTGCCAGGCAGCATCTGACATATAAAGAAAAAAATCCCATCTTCTAGGTACTGACCACAGTAAACACAAGCTGCAAACAAATCACAAATAAGGTACCAGGTTTGTTTGTTCTATGGCAACAAGCCGGGGCAAAGTGTTGCGCCTGCTACCTGAAATAAACACCTTCCTCCAGTCTAAAGGTGAAACGCTACGAGAGCTGACAGCGCCAGAATGGAAATGGGACCTTGAAATTTTAACTGATGTGACTGAAATGTTGAACCACCTTAACATGCAGCGCCAAGGTAAAGGGAAGCTAATCAGCGACAGCGGCAGGTCCAACAGCTGGACTTCACGCACCTGCCTGCCACAAAAAGCTACTGCGCTGATTCACCAGCTGTCCCGGTCCCGGGCGAAAAGTGCAAGGATGCACTGGAAATGCTGCAGGCATCGCGTGGTTCCGTGAGTCTCATGTCAACTCATGACCAAGAACATCAAACTCTTGAGCGACACCCTAAAGCTAATGTTGACTTAGCCTGCTCTCAGGAAACGATGACAGAACCTGATGTTCATTCATTCATTAAGCACACAGATGCTTTTTACTCAATAAAAATATGGAAAACAGACGTGCTCCATTTCATTTTACACGTCATTTAGCAGGCTGAGCAGATAACCCATTACTGCCTGGTGGCTGAAGCCTCTGAACACAACACTGCTCGGATAGTGACAGAATTAGCACAGCTAAGTGTTTCACACTCCAAAGGTCAGGAGCCGGCGCTGATTGAATATTAGCTTGTGTAGCACAAATGAAATCAATTACATTCACAGAGGCCGATCGGAACGCAGGGAGGGACAGAAAGACAAGTGAATCTGATGGGACACAGCAGGTATTATGGAGCTTCTGAGGACCTCAGTCATTCACCTACACACCTGTCCTGTGACTTCATCACACACAGAAACACACACACACCACATTCATAACTAGATTATTAACAAGAACATTGTGCTGTGGCCCGCAGCCTTTTTGTTGTGTTAACGAGCCAGTGGAGTGTGTCTTCTCCACTCACTGCCAGCTCTCTCTGTGGAGACCGTTAGTCATCAGCTTGTACCTTTGGACTGACTGTGGGGACTGTTCTGTCTGTGATGCAGTTAAAGTTTGGCTTTATACCAAGTATCAACCTGCAGGGCTGTGAAATTAGTTAGTTAGTAAGCCACTAGATACAAAGCACAAGTCAACCCCCACAGACGTCCATGTGGACATGTCCAACTGTCCAACAAAGCAGCTGTATGGGCAGTGAACTCACGTGTTTATCTTGTACTATTAAAGGACCAGTCACCCTAAATATAACCTGAAAAATGAACTACATCCGGCAGATTGGTCAGTCTGAGCTATTTGCTTCCTCAACTCATTTTGTTTTTGTGCCAGTATTGTTGCCAAAAGAAAAGCAACGTGGCCTGAAGCTTATTAGAGAACACTCAACGACTTCTTTAAAACTCACTAGACAACTTCAGGTTTCATTATTTATTGTAAGTGTTTTTAAGTCCAAGGAACACACTGTTACTGCATAGTCTGATAACGTATGACACAACCATCTAATGCTGCAGCAACACAAAGGTTGAGCGGTACCTCTGGTAAGAAAGCAAAGTCACACTTACCTCACATTCCCCGTCACAGCCCATCTGCTCAGCCTCGCCTCCACTCCTGAGTGGGAACACACACACAGTATTTACATTAGTTTACACTTGAGTTTTAACAAATCAATTACAGCTCAAGATGCCCTAAATAACCTGCTTCATTATACAGAACATTGTTATCACCATGCCGCACTCAAACGCTCGGTGCTACGTCTACATTACTACATTACAAGCCGAAGAATAAGAGAACACATTGTTATGGAGCTGTAGATGTTTATTACAGCTGACATTTTCATCCACCAGCAGCAGTCGGCTTCTGCACACTTCACTGGAGAAGCAAATGATCATTTTTATGCTCATACAATGGAACAAAAATATTACAAATTGGTCCGAGCAAAACAAACAAAATGCAAAGTGACATGGAGCTGGGTTATATTGATTCCATGGTCCGTCAGTTACGCCAGGTCCCAGTCTCTGATTCAGCCATTTTATTTAATAAAGCCACAGAAACTCTATGCTGATCCTTTTAGAGCCTGATTTGGTGAAAGCAGGGCTGCATCAGAGCATATTTAAGGCTTTGATTTATGTAGATTTCTCCCAAGTTTAATGGAAGAAAGCACAGAAAGTCTTTTTTTTAATTTATCTCTGGGCTAACATCATTAAATGGAATCTCTCTGCTTCATACAGTGGAATTTTGCTGGAGTTTCCTCCATTACGTACAGTATTGCCCATGTTTTATTTATCGTGTTGCGAGTCTTGTAGAAGCTGCAAAATTCTCAAAGGTCACTGGCTGTCAGCCAATGACAGACCCTCTGCACAATGACCTTTCCTTCTCTACTTGTGGTCGACTTCCTGACAAATTAAAACATACTTTGCCACTTTTCCAAACAATACAAATGAGAACATTTGTCAGCCGTTACCTAAAGCTGCCATTTTAAAACATGGCATGTATCCATGGCCTAACTATAGCATGTACTGTAACTGTAAGTTATCATCAAGGCTTTGTACTGTATATTTACAGGCACAGTTACATAAGCTTCTGCTGAGACAGATGTCTTGTTTTAATGTCTGGAGGACTGCACACAAACACTGATGGCATCACAGAGTGTTTAGGCTGTCAGCGGAGCCACCATGCTGAGCTGCAGCACCAGAGGAAACGCTGAGCTGGCCAAATATAGCCCCTCCACAGGAGCTCCATTCTTTTCAGCATCTCATAAAGAGGTTTCAAAGCCAGTGAAGTGCATCCCAGTTTAATTGCTTTATACTTTGACATAGAGACTAAATGTAATCTAAAACCATATAAGTCAGCAAGGTTTAAACCAGTTAGCTGCCAAAAAAGAAATCTGCTTTAAAGTTTCATACATTTTTTCCCTCTAGAGTAGGAACAAGACGGCTGAGAGGGGGCGCTCAGGCACACACGGGGGGCATTAGTCACTGTCATTCATCACAATGTATAAGTATCTATATCAGAGCAGACGTTGCTCATTTGAACATGAGATAAGATTGGGAGTGATTAGACATACCAGCACCGCTGCTGCTCCTACTGCTGGCATGTTATCTCCATGGCAGCGCCCCCTAACAACTTCACAGGCAGCACTGACTGAGTGCTGAGCACTCTACAATCTGTGGGCTGAAATTTTGAAATGTTCACACAATGAACGTGTAACCCGTGGATCTCTGCGTTGTATTTATGATGGAGACGTGACGCGGACACTCGTGGGGAGACTCATTTAATCTGACGGCACAAAGGAGAAGAATAAAGTGGTCAGCGGCCCGCTCCAGCTCCTAAACACACAGAAGCAGGAAGACAGAGATTAGCTCAACTCGCCGCGGCGTTGGAGCGAGCAGCTAACGTCGTCCAAAACATCATGTCAAAGTCCCGGTGTGTAACATGAAGAACTTAACAATCAATAAATGAACATTGGTAAACTAACAGAAGCATTTATATACATGTCAGGAAATGAGGCGGCCACCTCTCCCACAGGGAAGCTGTACAAAAGGGGAGAGGCGGAAGGATCGCCACCATTTTACAGGGGGCACCACAGAAGAAGAAAGGCGGGGCAGAGTCCCCAAACTTAAAGCGGAACACAGGACACTGTACATCTGCAACCAAACAGATTTTGTGTCATTATAACATTTGGACCTGGTTACATAAGCACAATTACACATAAAAACGTGTAACATTAAAAGTTAAACCGCATTTTTTTCTGAAGCGTTCAAAGGATCACTTGTTGACACGACATCTTAAAAGTCAAGTACCATCCATGCAAAAGAGCCGAGGCAAACTTTCTAGATGGCGATACAGCACTGCAAGCAGAAACAATGAGTGTTTAATTTGGTGTGAACTGTGCCATAGTAAAACCTCCTCCGTTTTAGGATAAGACTGGGTTTCACTGTTGCTTCTGTGACTGAGCCCTGCAGCTTCACATCTTCCACGCATGCACACATCTTCTCCACCCTATTGAAGACACTAATGCTTTTATCGCAGCTCAAGTGTTTTGTGCTCTTCACCTCAACCCATCCGTCTCAACTTCATCTTCCGTCCTGGTTTTTTTTCCTCCCTTGCCTCCTTGACTGAGAGTAATTTGCAGGCGGTGCAGGAATGCAATGAGTGATGAGAAAACTGTTGTGGGCTGAGACAAGGGCTAATGTGTATTTATTTCATTTAGCAGCGTCGCTTGGTGAAGCCACCGCAGCACATATACGGGGTAATGGCTTGACAAATCAGATCTGTCAGACTATCAACACTTGCCACTTCTCCTTCCAGTGCAGGTAAAGAGAGAGCCAACTCAGGAGAGAGGGGGTGGAAGCCAGGAGACACGTTCTGCAACTTAGTGAAAGCAGCAGAGAATATTGGCAATTTGTTATATTTCTAGAAGCAAGCAGTTTGCTGCCTATTGGTGAAAGGTGTGGTGTCCTTGTGATAGAGAAGCATGTGCTGTTTCACCTTAGTTTATTTTCTACATTTCATTATGTTCTAAATAAACAGCACTGCAGGCCTCAGTTTGAGGTGAACTGTCCCTTTAAGTGCTGAATTGGTGCAGTTCTACACAACGTTTAACATACCAGTGGGCACAGTGAGACGAGCTGACCTGAGTTACTATCACATGAACTACATGAACTTCGAGCACCGTGTGCATTCAGACAGAAAAATTGCATAAATATAGAGAGTGTCAGCTGCGCGTGTGGTTGATGACTGCGAACCCACAGCTCTGGTCTGTGACACATGTTGAGGGGTTGTGTTCATGGAAAAAAATGGCATGACACAATCTGCATGACCATGACAAAAATCAAGTTTTTTGTACTTTTCTGTACAAAAAGTGATTTTTTTTACATTATTTTATGTACTCCATGTTCAGATGTGGATTAGCATGATGTGTCCACCTGTGTGAGTGCATGTATGTGGACATGGACCTCGTTGCATGAGTGTATGTTTAGATTTTTATAGGGTCTAATGAAAGCCTTGAGTATCTGGGGCTGTGTGGGCGGCAGGTCGCTGCTGTTTGTGTCCGCCTGTGTGACGTGCAGTCACAAGTCTGTGCGGACTTGATGTGTGTTTGAGGTCAAACTGAGGAATTCAGACGAGTGGGTGTGTGTGTGTGGTCAGCTGTGGCAAAATGTGGATTTCCCCTCAATGGTTGAGTCCAGAACTGGGCACTCAGAAACCACTGTGACTGTTCTTGGACACTGGCCACTGTAAAGGAAAAGTAGAAGAAACAGTTCTTGCAGCGCATTAGCAAGTCACTGTTTCCTTTGTTTCCTGTGTAGGTTGCGTGTGAGGAAAGATGCAATCATCAAAACTCCATTACACTGAAATGAAACATCATTTCCACGTTCTATTTGAGGAATTGTTTGTCGTGTGTGTTTTTTGTGCTGAGTGAAGTTTATGTGTGGTTGTGTGTCAGCCTATGAAATCAAGAACAAGACAGCTTTTGAGATCGAGGGTCAGGACGTTACTCCCCCTCAAAGACAATAAAGCGCAGAGAAGGTACCACCTGACTGATTGCTGACATTTCCTCCCTTCATTCAGCAGCTCTCCGCGGCCGGCTTTCACAGCTGGCCCTGGGCCTGCGGAACACCGAGGCCTAAATGTCACAGCGCCTTCTTCTCCACAGAGGTGAAACAGCAGGGCACCCTAAGTGCTGCTGTACCCACTCAACATTCAGCGTTTAATGCTTTTAGAGGAGAGAATGGCTGGTGAAATTATATGAATTAAAGCACTTAAAATCTGAAATTCTGAAAGTCCATAAAAGCAGTTTATCTAAACACTATGACACAAGGAGTCGCTTTTAATTCCCTGTGTTATGGTTTTCAAAGCGTTTTCAGGCACAGAACTCAGCATGGTTTTATTTATTTTCATGCGCTTGGTCATTGCATTGAGGGTTTCTGCCTCAACAAAGATACTGCATGTCAAAGCAAGATTACTTAAATAATTTATAATATTACATCTGTTTATATTTCTGAGTACTGGGGTTGTTTGCATCAAACATAAATTAAATGAATTTACAGTAAATGTATGAAAAAAGTCATTTAAACACACGAGGGCCCTTTAAAGAATCCACCATTCCTGCAGCTACCAGAAAAGCTCAGTTCCCCATGAGGTGCTTAGTAAAGCCTTTATATGGAAAACAGTATGAGGTCTTTGTATGCTCATAAACAACTTTAAAAAGTGATATAAAGGTGATTTAATTGAACAAAGAACAAGAGGAAGAAATAAATAAAATAAATTTACACTTCAGAAGAAATAGACTAGTCCACCGATCTCCCACAGCAGCTTGCTAAAATTGTTGACCCCTTTCCTTGGAAAGAAATGTTGGAGTTTTTTTAATCTACACACGTTGTAGATGACCTTCTTTACTGTTTAGAGAGAGAGATCTTTTAAATCTCCTGCCAAACTCAGACATCCACATCCTCTGAAGGCCTCAGAGCTCCATCTGTCCCTCCCTAAGGAGGTTCCGACTATTGGCAGACCCTAAACTGATTCAAATAGTAACAGTCCTGGTCAGTTTTAAGGGGATTGTGGCCATATTATGTGTATGCATAAGTTAGTATGCAGTGGTGAGGTATCATCTGATCTGCCAACAACACTCATGGTAGAGCACTATATACCAGCACAGAATCAAAGTTGGACAATGAAGTAATTCTCTGAGACAATGAAGAGGACAGAGTAGACAGAAAACATTTAAGGGTTAACAAGAGTTTGATCTGGGAGTGTGGAAAAGAGTGAGCAGTAAAATAGAAGGCAGCCCAGAGAGAGGAGGCCGTCTGAGTGGAGGAGAGCAGATGGTGGGGGCAACACTGCTCTGCTCTCATTACTTTTCCTTCCCTGACATTATTGTTTGGGAAATGGATATTACAGCGGACATAATAGCCTTTATCTGCAATTTTCCCCTGCATAATTCCCTCGGTCCTGCTCCTTCAAAGGCAGATGAAAAGCTCACTGGATGAAGGTAGACTCAGTAGTGTGCAGAAGAGACCTGCTCTACTGGCATGGACAGTTCATTTCAGTCAGCCGTGATGCAATGCATACAAAATCAATACTCTAAAACTTTGAAGGGGTAAAATGCTTCCAAATAGCTGCCCACATTCTGTACCCGGTGGTTTTAGCCTTGGTGAAATGCGTTGGGAATGCTAAGGACAATGACTTTTTATAACAGAACCTACAACAGTCCTTCAGCTGTGCACCTGCTTCGCCGCACGCCGTCTTAGTCTGGTTGTTGCCCTGCCTGATTGGTTGTATGTCTATCCATCTCTGTCCAGAGGGACTTTTTTCAGATCTGCATCTGTTAGTAGTGCCCCCAGGAAATCCAACTCAAATCCACAGAGACCAGACTAATTCTTTGAACAGAATAGAAAAGGAATTACAATAGCTCACCAGGCTAAGGTTGTTTGATGCCTTAAATACAAATCCTACGGCCTGAGAAGCCTTATGTCATGGGAGGATTTGCATGTTTGCACCTTTACCTAAATTGCATCATTTATACCTGCAGGCCATTCACTGGATTTTCCCCACATATAAATGTTGACAGCTGCTGCTGCTGTAACAACCGGCGAAGGTGTGACCATTTCCATCCACTACATCTAATAATGCATCACATTCTGTGTTCTCTGAATGGTTCTGCAACTTCCCCCAAACAGCCTAATGAATATGTATAATGTACCACTGCAGTGAGTTTTATAAGGGAGGAGGATGATAGGCTTTGTAAGTTCTTTCATCAGCAGATTGGTGCGACCAGAACAGCGCTGCGGGCCTAATTGGAATAATTTAACTGCTAACTTTGAAGTGTAAAATACGTGTGCTAGAGAAGAGGTGCCTGAAAGGTCAGTGCTAGAGGCGGTACATGACGACGCTTTGAGCTGTAGAATGACACATACAGCAGAGATGATATCATTATTCCAGTTATTTTCTTTCATTACCAATGCAGGTTGTGGCAAAATGACCAGTGATGTTCAGATGAAGAGGCCCATGCCTATATTGTATTATGGAAATAAGAACTCTGTTTGACGTTTACAAACTGAGACTTGTAGATTAAAAAATAAGATTTGCAAATGCATACTCAGATGTGCAAATGTGTTCTGAGAAATGTAAATGAACAAAGGCGGCAATCCATTTTGATCAGTGCTGTCCACTTGATGGATCCAAAATGTAGATCACATCCAGTTACTGATGTAGTTACATGTATGATTCAAAATGTTTAAAAAAAAATGTAGTGAGCATTTGCACATAAATTGAAGTTGAATATATTTGGTTTTCTTTCTCAAATGTTCCTCACACTGTCCAATCCTCCCTCAAACTCATATTCCGAACTCCAACCACCACTATGACAACTGCTGAAATTACAATTAATGAATGCTGCATGAATAATGTCTTTCTGCTGCTTCACTGTCATCAACTTGGCAACTCCTTAAACAGTTTTTTTAACATTCCTTCCCATTACAGCACCACTGTGGTTTGCATCTTGTTTGTCAGATCATAGGTTTGTGTGTGTCTCATATTTGCCTCGGTGACAAAGTTTCATTTAAGCACAATAAAAACACTGTAGCTTTCCGTTGCTATGCAGAGGGACTGAAATGCCCCATAAAGAAATGATCTGAATATTTAGCAGATGTAAACATGCTGAAAAAAGCTGCATAGAAAGATGCAGCCAAGTCAAACTGTATGAGTCATTCTGCAGCCCCTTATGATGTCATAAGGGGGAATCACCCCTTTCCCTGGTTGGTTAAAATGGACTTTTCATCTTCCATTTAAGCTCCCCAGGTTTGAGTTCTTTAGTGTATCCATGGCACCAACGAACGTCAGCAGAAGCAGCTCAGTCACATTTAAAGCTACAAACACTGAGCAGCAATAGGAAGAACCAAACATTTATAGACATGTATTTTTGAGCTTACTGTGGGGCCATGTGAGACTTAAATTCACTTTTCAAAAGGTGTATATTATGGGACAGACATGAGTAATTAGTCTTTCATTAACACTATGCAGTTTTAAAAGGGGGGCATTGTGCATGCTGCTATTGAGACCTCATATCCGGTGGAAGAATCACCATGGATCGGTGCCTACTCTTGAATCAAAGCAGTCAAAAAGTGATTCATATTCCACCACTTTTGCTATTCACTATGGTGACATGCTTTATGATGAGGGCATACCTATGGCTACTTGAAGTACTATGAAATGCATGTCCTTATAACACAATACGCTGTACAAACAGCCTTCAGGTGACTAAAAAGAATTGGCTGAATAAAAATGCACTGCAAATACCAATGAGGCACAGACAGGTAGATCTATGTGACCCTTTGTAGACCAGGTACAACTCCCATGTGTGCTACCAAAAGGCCAATTCAACACAGTCCTTCAAGAGGTATTGAAATGCTGAACACAGTGTAAACCACTAGAGATTGTTAGGGTTGTTTTGTACTGCTCCAGCTGTACTGTCGTACGGTTGTACAATCTACAGTGTTTGGCTTCTGGAGACCTGATTTTTAGTGAACAAATCAGACAATTAGCTGCAATTAGTATTTTTGTCAGGGGCTGCACTAAACATCTGTGTGACTATAGAAAGAACTGAGCTCAGCCCTATTCTAGTCAAAGTGTGTCATTTGTTTTGTTTCGTTTTATTTGGATGTAAAGCTGATGAGGTGTAAAACTCTGACTCACTGACTTGAAGTGTTTGGGTGGGGGGGGGCGTTGGTGACCGCACATCCTGGCGAAAAACACCACAACTGGTCAATAACGCATCCCCAGATATGGGTCTTTTTCATGAATGAGTGAGAAAAGAGTGTAGGATACACAATAATGAGAGAAGGGAAATGTTCCTACCCTCATCAAGGTCTGACTGGTCTGCCCCTTATGCCAGATTTACCCTGTGTGATTGTTAACGATCTTATAAGACCATTGCATGACACACTATGCGACGTTAATGTAATAAACTTTGGTACGACGTCAAGTTTGATCCATGCACATTGTATGATGACCATTTCCTGAATCGCAAGTGATCACAGGTTATGACGTATGTCAACATGCGCTGTTTTATTTCCAACCCCTGTCTTTTTCAACTACCACAGGGATAAATCCCAGCCTCCATGAACACATAAAGACGTGGCCAGGATTGTGTGCACACATTTCTTTTTAGGGGACTGAAATATCCACCTTGTGTTAGCCTTTCTAATTGGTAAAGATGGGCTGGTAAGTATCTCCCAGCAGAACAGCCACTGCATGGTTTGTATCCTATGACTTGGTTACAATAAAAAAATGCTGGAACACACTTCTCTGTGATTTTCTGGGCAACAAGTTCTGGGCAACAGATGAATCATTTCAATTGCCTTTTGTTTTTATGGAGAGTCTGGAAAGTAAAAATGTTTTTCCTAAAATGATTTGTGCCACCTTGGAAAAGCAAAGCCTTCATACACATCACCAAAACGTTCGTTTTTGAAAGATAGATATTCAATGTTTTCAAAAGCTCGACAAGATTACTTGAGTTGACATTGGTCCAGCTCTTGTTCCCGCTGAATGCTTCCTTTCAGTGTGACAGAAATAAAAAGATTGTGAAAAAATATGTTTTTGTTTGTATGACTGCAATGTTCTTCACAGCATCCTAGAGGTGTCATGAAAACTTTATTTAGTGGTGGTAAGTCAAAGCAGCTTTTCACTGAAACATTTCCAACAAACCTGTGAAGTAACATCACCATAAATTTATAGAGAAGAATGTTTTTTCATCTTATTAAACTATCATGAGAAAATTCTTCAGTTTATGTTTAATGGAAAACTAAATCAAGTGAGAGGTTTGAGGCGATGAATCATTTTATCACTGTGCGTTGTGTTTTACAGCAGCACAGAGATAAAAAAATAAAATAAAAAAATGAGCGTCTTCTCCTGACAAGCTGGATAAAATAATGGCTGCTTTGGCATCTGATTTAAAGCAGGTAATAAAACATATGCAGTATGTCTGGGTATCAGTTTCTGAAAACACATAGACATACAGTAAAGTCAGGACAGAGCCAGACAAGATAACACACACCTCGTAAAATCCCTCCTCCTGCCTCATCCCACAGTTTAGCCTGATCACACCGTCTGTCAGGCTGTTCCTTGAATATGAGCAGCTTTATCTGTCTGACATTTGCAATGACTTTTTGCTGAAAATGTTCTCTGACGCTCAGTGTGCCGACTACATGGAGCTCACTTTTTTGTGATCAGAACTGACAGAAACAGCAATTATTAAGTACTGGATTTAGCTTTTATTTTTTCCACTGTTGTTATTAATAAGAACAACAGGGAAGATGAGGAAGGAACAGCCGCCCGCTGTGCGTCTTTCAAGACCAGAAAAAACAGTGTGACACTGTTCATTCCAGTTGTAATAGTAGTACACATGCTTGGTGAAAGAAAACATATTAAATATAACTTTCCTTTTCTGATTCACAAAAGCAAAGAAAGAAAGTAAAAATACACATTTAAAAAGCTTTTGATTCAGCCGGCCATAAAAGCAGAGAAAAGTGCACAACAGGGGTGAAGGTGAAGGAGTATTCCAGTCTGATCGTGTCCCCTGTGGGGCCGTTCAACAACTAATATCACCTTTAATAACACAGATTTATGGCAAAGACCATAATTTAGTTAAAAAAAAACTTTCACAAGTTTAAACACATTTTACGAGGCAAACATTTTCCATCAGCAACAAGCTTCTCCACCGTTTTCTTCAGAATCCACCTCATGCATCAATAATACCTAGACTAAGGCCCCGTTCACACTGGAGAAAGTCATTCCTGCTAGAGTAGGATTGTATCTGGATAGTCTTTAAGCTGGATACATTCAGACCTATTTTCAAATCTGGCTATCACACATTGAGTGTGTCCGCACTCAATCCGGCTTAATCTGGCTTGTTCGCGGTTCTCCAAACCACTAGGTGGCGCCTCATAATAAACAGAGTTCGTTCAGGCCGCGTTTTTTTCGGTTTAAAAAGCAGTTTATTCCTTTGTAGCCCTGTGGAAAATGAACTCGGGGCAAAGCTGTCGTAGTTCGACAGTTGTTCACTGTCCCCGTGAACCGAAGGGTATCACGTCGCTAGCTGCATTTGTGTTCAGACCGGAGCCACATTTGAGCCAACTGAGCGGCTAGATCCACCTCAGAGAGGTGGATTGAAATCAAGCTGGATATAGCCGGATTCACGGTGTTCACACTCAGAAAAAAAATCAGGGTATATGCAGATACGGCCCGAATCCCACTGTAGCCGGATTGATTTCCCCAGTGTGAACAGGGTATAAGTGACCGGCCAAAGTACATATTGACAAGTGAAGTGAGGAGGAGGGGAGGGGGGAGGGGTTAAACAGCATATTGTCAATATTTTGGACACGACTTACTTCCTCCCCTGTAGTCCACAGCTGATATTACTGAAGTAAACTCATCACAAATTTAGGAAACCCTCTGTGTTCAATAGACAGTGTCTCTGTTGCTTTAACACATTTTTTGTCCTCTCTGAGGAGCCGTATCAAGACAATGATGCTACACTGTCAAACTCATGGGTCAGACTGGACGTTGTGAAGGTAAGTATAACACTGCAGCTTTGGATAAGAAACAGAGCACCAGAGAGCAATTTCAGCAATTTTGTCCAGTCTACTACAACCCTTGGAGCCATGTTTTGTGTCAGTATTTTTTAGTTTCAAGCCCTCAACTAAAGTTATCTTTGGCATCAATCAACTTCCCTACAACAAATTTTGTTCTTTCTTCCTATTCTGTATCCTTCGGCTTCAGTTTCATCAGCCGGCCTGTCAGTCATGTATCTGTTCAATAATTCAGAACTACATTATTCTTACTTCATCTGATAAAGAGAAACTGCTGCCTATTGATGGGGGCGCCTCAACCTGAGACCGGGCCGTGAAATTGGAGTGCCAGGCAGACATTAACCTGGCTGTGTATGTACATATTAATACACTCATTATCTGCAGCATGGACGGACACGTGGTCTGTGACACACCAGTGACATTCCAGAGGACACAATGCAAAGTCACATGTGTTTGCAGTGGGGGAAATATGAGTAGATGCACTAAGCACACTCCATCTTTAGCCCAACACACACACAGACACACACATTTCCACCACTTTCTGTTAATTCCCTCAACAGAAGGTGTAGGACAGCATTATTAATCATGTGCAGCCTCTGACAAAGAGCCAGCCAAACAACCCCAGGAAACAAACTGTAACTTGTTTATGCAGAAAATTAATTCTCTGTCATGCACATCTTGTTTAAGAATTAAAGAAATTAGCCTGGGGTGAAGACACGACCGTGGTGCGTGTTCGACCTTGTTCTGTGGTTGGCTGTAGAGGACCATTAGGCTGTTGTAAGACAAAGAGACCAAAGACAAAATGAACACACACGCTCAGCACAGACTAGAAGCTGTTTGGAGGACGCAGTGCAGGGTCCCATCAGGAAGAACACGTTTGTTTGTACCAATACAGCAAAATATGAGAAAATGACAGATTCTGGCTCTCATGTGTGGAGACCTGTTGCCTATTTCTTCCTAAGACACTGTTTTTATGGGTTTTTTATGGGTTATCAAGTAAGTAAGTAATACATCTACATAAAATTTCAACACATGCTTTTTGGCTGTTATCAGCTGCCTCTTGAACCACAGTGCTCTTACAGTCAATGATTAACTCCTGCCTGCTTGCTTGTCAGTATTTTGGCCTCCGGCACGCAGAGACTGTCCCATAGCAAAGAATTGTGTGTTTTCTAGTTAAGGAGCACTTAGTTCACTGGTGCTTTATTCCCCTATCATGAAACAGCACTTATTGTGTGGTGGGGTTTTATAAGTACACACTAAAGGCTTTTGGATTAGCATAATGACCAGCTGCAGAGTTTAAAAGCTGTAATCAAGTTCCTCAGTGAATCTATAAATGCTAATTAGACTCATTGAAAGACCCCGTGTTCAAAAAAGAAAAACACAATTTAATGTGCCTTCCAGCACTGTTTAAGTGTAGGGTGAGCTGAACAAATGAATATGAGGAGGACAACATTTACTGGAAATCATTCTGCCTAAGATAACATTACTTTCAAATGTTATGAAATGCCCGTTTGATTGTGTCAGTCTATTTAAAGATTTCTATTCTCAGCGCAGCCACGCACACATTTTCTTATAGCCAATAACTTTATGTCCAGTCTATCAAATTTACTCCCAGCGGACTGGAGAAACATTAGTACAGCTCAGTCAGCTTTGTGCCAGAGGCGACAGGAGAGGAGAGCCGGGACAGGGAGCAGGAGGGCAGCCTGCGGTGCTGGGGAATAAAAGCATTTCAGGCCTGCGTTCATGTAGGACAAGCACAGGGGCGGCCGTGGGTGGAGGGCATTTCACACTCTCAGCATGTCCCATGAAGCCAATTTGATATACTCAGCATTACTCTGCAATGTTGTACATAAAATATGTATCATGTGCAGTAACGTATAAGATATTTATACACTTTATAAAGAGCCTATACACACTACATCAGGATGACAGCGTCATTCGCTGCTATTATATTTTGACCATTTCAATTACACCAGCACACGCAACATATTTAAGTACTGTGTACTGTGTTTAAAGGGACGGTTCACCGAAAATTATTTCACTCCTTGTGGCTTGCAACACTCTTTATCCAGATTTCTGCATTTTCTTTAATATAATGAAACTACATGGCATCACGTCATTAAAAAGCCAAGACAGCTAGAAGCTAAAAACTGTTTTTTCTGTTCTGAAATCATGACCCAGTGAGGTCGGGCTCATTATATAAACACATTTATACAACCACTGCAATAAAATAATTAGAGAACTCATGTTCAATTACGCAGAACATTTGTAGAAAAACATGAAAAGGAGAAATAGAAGGCCAATTACTTGCTTGGCAGTCTAGGCAAATTAAATGTAAACAATGAAAAAACATTGAGACATGTTGAGACATTGAGTCAGGTAATAAATAATCAGGTAATAAATTAGTTAGATTTTTCAGGGCAAAAAGACTCTTCAAACAGGAAGCAACCTCGAGTAGAGTATGGTTCATATAAACCATAAATTGTGTTGCATTTGATATTAGGTGTGTGACAGAAAAGGCGTACAATCATAACCTATTCAAACAATCTGTTCCCGTCAATGAGAAACTCCCACGTTCAGGAAGAACTGCCTCAGCGGCGCCATGAGCTGGCGGAGGCAGATGGATGGATTAGCTTGGGAGGAGAATGCACATTTGCTTAACATTTTGCCATTGTCCTATGAGACCTATGATCTAATGAAGACAAGCGATAAGCCGGGCAAAATCTGGCATGGGATGTTTTGGCTCGCAGAGGAAGTCACACAGTCGGCCAGGCCCTGATATTTACAGTACAGAAGACCAATATGGCCAAAAGGGAGATGGACTGAAGCCCTTTGTCTGATGCATTTACAGTAAAATCCAACACAATCCAACCTATGCTGACAGGTTCACCTATGGGTCCATTTCTTCAAATGATTTCTCTATTTCTTTTTTCATGTTGCACCACACGGGTGAAACACAAACCCCACTTCCTGATGACATGACGAAGACATCATGGGGTGAAATTTGCATTTACAAACAAGACACATGTCAGGATTGTTTACCAAACAGATTGACTTAATTTGACATGATTACATTTGTTTTAGGACCCATTATGCAAATAATCAATCGTATAGTAAATGCTGAAGTTGGCAGTGTCACACTTGAGCTGATTACATCCACATCATTCTGTCTGTTTGGATCGCATGTTAATTTAGTGATACAATGCTCATTCTGACTGTTGCCACTGTACAATACAAGCATGAATATACATAGAACAGAGTTTGATTCGTTAATGTCTTCTGACGCTGCACTAATGGCTGCCAGTGGAAATGCTGAAAAATGATATTGATGAGCTTTAACAGCCTTCCTACCCCAGCAGCCATCAGGCCTGAAGGCTGTCTCTGATAATGAATATTTCATCTCAACATAAAACACAAACATTTGTCCGTAGTTGACATGTAAAGCTGATGAAGTTTAAAAAAAAATACGCTCCAGGAGACAGCATGCGTTGGGTACATCCAAATTTTTAAGACTTGGCACAGACACATGCAAACATACCCATGCAGACACACACCCTTGTTTCGGCTGCCCTGAGCCGCCCCCCTCTGAGTAAAACCACTTGTTTACTCAGCGATCCCATGTCGGCTTCCAGACCACAATGACCCAGGAGCAGGGTAACTTTCTGCGGCCTTGCCTGCCCCATAGCCGCTGTCCCTGGCTGAAGATCAAGGCTGTCTGGGTTTGCTCAAATCACAACCACTGAGAGAGGAGGACCCAAACAACTGCAGGAAGGCGAAAGCCAAGCAGAAAGAAGCAGAGTGCTGCTGATGGCATAATTAACATACAAAAGAAACCTCCACTGTTACTGTAACCCTGTTTCTAAGAATCAATTATTTCTGATAAACTGATTATATATTTTAGTAACATCTCCCATGAGAGCTTCCTATTCCTTTCTGTTTTCCTCTTATTAAGAACAAAGACGAGAGGTGTTCAGTGGGATGATGAATATTGTGAACAACAGCAGAGTCAGCAGAACACATACATAGAATAAGGTAACATAACGATTTCTCCAGACAAAAGTTATAGATCGATGAACCGATCCAACCCTCCACTGCAACCTCAAGTGACCCAAAGGTCACCAGGAAATGTATTGATCGTACCTAAATGGTTGGGTTTGGAAAACCTTAAGAAAGTTGGTGTATTGAGAAGAAGAGTGTGTGACAGCTGCTGTGAACGTGTAAAATGTAGACATGTGCTTCCACTTAACAGAGAGGCAAGCGACCACACGTGTCTGCAGCAACATGGTTCCTCAACACTGGCTGGGAATTTAGTGAGTTAAAGAACTTTGTGTTCTCTGCAGTGTAAACAGTTTCCACACCTGACACACTGCAGCCTCATCATCATCAGGGACGGGGCCCACCTCAGCCATCAATAGGCAATTATTCTAATGCAATTAAACATGACTCTTCCTACCCTCTTTACAATCGATACTGATCATTTCCTCTAATCACAGGAAATGTGTCATCAGGGTCCAGAGGGGGTGTCACACCTATAATTAAGGCCCAACACTCCTCATTGTGAAAACCACAGAGCAAAACAGGCCACACTCGCTCCCACTCCTTAACCTCATCCTTCCTTGGCAGCATCCGGTGCTGTCTAATTATGGGCTTCCAGGATGAAAAGTCATGGCCAAACACAACACATCCCACCAGCAGGAGAGGCACCATCACACACACACACTGGCACAGTAATGAGAACAGAAATGCCCGTTGCTCACTGGACAAGCGGAGCTCTGTGTATATTTTCTTATATCCGTGCGCCTGCCGTGTCTTTTTATGTCTGAATTTTAGACGCAAAGCCAACGCCCTGCAATGACCTATGTGTCAACAAGCGAGTGGGAGCAGAGCAGTAACAGGATGTGGCCCAAGAGGGACACAGCAGTAGGATTAGAGTCATGCCAAACTCTTGTGTAACAAACGGCCTGTAAAATCAGCCAGAGCCAGGAGGAGGAAGTGAGAGCCAATGGCTGCTCTGTTGTAGACATATCCTGCACGTACACTTAAATCAGCGGGAGATGATGCCACATCATCATACTCGCTGTGGTGACCCACTGCATGTCATGCCAACCTGGCACTGCAGGTAAACCTGTTTCTAGGTCATCTTAACCTAACAGGAGGCAGAGCATCGCCTGAGGGTTATCAGACTGACTGCATCCACTGATTTAAGACTCTGTCATGATATTTGTTGCAGTCAGCTGCTAATACCTTAACAAGATAGCTAAAACTGGTCAGAATGCTATGGTAATTTATGGTCAATAATTGTCATGTTGCCAGATCAAAATGAACTTTATCAAGACCTGACCTGTGATGTAGTTGTAGATTTTGTTGTGAAAGTCTGTGATCCCCCAAATGAATCCTAATTAATCATCAATAATGGAAATTGTGACAGTTTCATTTGTCACCACAGCAGCTTTTGAATATAGCAGAACACATTTTCACACATAATTGCCTCTAACTCTAAAACCAACATGCTTTCTTTGGACACCAAATTTGGTCTTGAAGTTAGTTTGTTGTTGGAGGCAGGGTTTTCCATCCTCTGTGGGACTTGGATCAATCATCAGACATCATCAGCATCACCTTCACTTTCATTTCAACTCATTTGTTTTGGCAAAACTACTTATACTTATACTATATATACTTATATTTATATAGTTCATAGTTTGTGTTAACACACCTCTGAACTAGGGTTGGGCAGTATCCAAATGTTGATACCGTCAAACGCCCTCCACATTTTACCCCGGTATACGTAAATACCGTGCCGTGCGCCGTGATGAAAATAAATGTAGGCTCAGACGGCACCAAACTGTTGGCTTGTGCCTACACTGTTCAGAAACTAAACACCATCTCAGCTCTGGCTCGTCTTTTAAAGCGCAGCACTGTTAGGGGTAGGGTCTCTCTCCCTCTCTCTCTCTCAAACTAAAATATATTGTACTACTGAAGTAAAACTGAAGATTCAACCACACAAGGCATCAAATAAAATGTGTTTAATATTTGATCCTTATTTTTATATAAGTGGATTAAATATTAATATTAAAAATGATACCGTCGCTACCTGTGTGCCCCGCTGGTATACCTTAATAGCGCCCAACCCTACTCTGAACACCCTCTAACGGCATTAAACAGAAGGCAAAAGTCTCCCATCCACAACAAATGTCTATGCCACCTGCATGGTGATGAGTCCAGCCCTCAGTCCCTCACTGTGGTTGGTTATGAATGATCATGGTCAAAGACTGATGGCTGAAGCTAATAGTAGGCTTTAAATTTTCTGACACTTTCTCCTCATTACTTGCAGAAATGACGGGTTTTTGTTGTTTGTCTTCTGGACTGTGGACTCCCTGTGTGGTCTGGAAACACACACAGCACCGCAGCATTTCTGCCTTTGTGGTCCTGTGCCTTGAAATTAGCCACCTTACCTGACCTCGGTGACCTTTGATTAGACAATGCTCACAATATCGAATCGAACACTGTACACTGATCCATTAATTACCCTTATCCCACATGGGCATTGATTCGGCATCAATTTGCTGATTGATCATTGGGAGCAATTCATCATTTTACTCTAGTCTAGCTAAGACTGTTGTATGGCAAGCTAAAAGCAAAATACAAAACATGTATTATAGGAAGTGACACCCCGCTAACAATATCATCATTATTCACTCATGCGCATTACTTTTGTTTGGTTGAGCAGTGATCCAGCTTCAGCCCTGCTGGAGGAGATTCAGCCCCTGATCTCCCTGTGAGGCATCACAGTCTGACATGCAGAGAGCTAATATGACAGCATATTACCACTGCAACAGAGCTTACCAATAGCTTTGCTGGAATGTAAGACTATGTTTTGCTACAGTGAGTGGTCACAGGCCTGTCGTCTTTCTCTGAGGTTGCCACAGCGTTGAACAAGGTGTTAATTTAACCTTCTATGCTACAGAATGTGATTTTCATGAATGTTATTTTTATTTTCGCAATATGCATTATGAAGCTGGAGCGGCGACAGTGACTCGCAGACTGTTTCTGTGATAAGCATAATAACCTGTAAGCTGAATAAAATGTTCACCTTGTGTTCATCATTCGTTTTTTTTACTGCTTAATTGAGGGCACAGGCTAGAGAGCGAGAGATGGCTTTCACAAAAGAATACATCCACCCACAGACACCTGAAGACCCACACAAGATTCAATCTGACCCCAGCGCAACAAAAGAGAACACATGCCAAACGATCTGAGCCCGTACATGTATGCATGTTAGTCCACATCACATCACAGGCTTCAGGTTTTCACACATTATTTTTGGGCCTTTTAGCCAGAGTCCAAATGTGTGGTATCGTTCCCACTCGGTGTGTAAACACAAGTGTGCTCTGTGAAGCTCGCTTATGTCCTGTTACATCATCTACCTCTCCAACATTTGGATAGCCAACAGGGCTAAGCCCAACATGCCCATCACAAACTCATCAATCTATCACTCGAATTTACACTGTTGTCTGTTCAGCTGTGGTCCAAACGGATGTGATGGATGTTTTTGGATTATTGATAGTTGCAGAGTAACATAAACTAAAACAGGACTTCTATCATGTGGCCTTTGATAGGGGTATGAAGTGGAACCTTGGATAACAACAAGGTGTCAGTGCATGATGGACAGACGAGTCGCCTCTGATGGGCTGTAGCTGTCATTTCTCTTTGGAAAAGCTGTCCATACATCCACCAAATCACACAAAACATACAGCCTTCCTGTACTTTAAACTGAAGGTCGCACACTACTGTCCTGAAATGTAAAAGCCCATAGCTCCGAGAGATAAAGAGATCATCACAGCAGGACCACTGCAGCACTGTGCGTGGCAGCAGCAGCCTCATTATTCTGACTGAGGGTCCGAATAAAAGACTAATACGGCGCATGTGCTTCATATTACAATTAATATTGCACATAACAAAAGAAGTGTGACTATTACATTCAACACTATAGTGCAGTAATTTATCTGAAAAACGTAATAATGTATAATGTAAAACACACATGCACTATAATAAACAATACCTCCTGAATGTCTTTTCAGCCTGATATACCGACATCCACAGGAAGTCATGGAGCCTTTTTCACACCGTGCCTCTTATATGTCCCCAAAGAAGTCCATTTGCAGCTTGTTCTCAGTCAAGTGAATAAATGTGTCATTACTCAGCGCCGCCCTCACGCTCATTTTCTCTGTTTCTGTCACTAGTTCACACTCAATCAGCCACATCTTCTTTTCTTTCACCCTGCCAGCAGCACCCATTGACATGCCATTTGTCAAAACACTTTATTGCTATTACTTGGTCACATTATTCTCCAATTATAACTCCTATACTTTTGACATTTGTACAGTCATTCATCCATCAACTGTTACCGAATCACCAGGCTAATAAAACTGCCTGAGCTTATGTCTTTTTACAGAAGCCTGTGATAAAAAAAACCCATAAAGATTTCATTGTTGTCAGTACCTGACTAATTGGATCCAAAGTGTGTTTTGCTTTGATCTGCTGCTGAAGTTATCAATCTGAGTTATTATATAACCCTGATTTGTGCAGACTGCTCTGACGTTTGTGAGGTCTGGGAGCTCAAGCTGAACTTTGCAGAGTCTGCTGCCAACCTGAGGAACAGACGAGCCCTCAGGTCAAACATTCAGACACACACACACACACAGAGACACAAAATATTCCTCGGTGGATTCCAACAGGTCAAACCAGATCAGAATCCAGAGTACACATTGATTTTTTTTATCCTTTGACACATCTGTTTCCCCTCCAATTCCCTTTATACCCTCCTTTTAAACATAAGATAATAAATTCTTTATTCAAGGCTAATCAAAATGGAATAGGACCAGCTACTAGCGAGAGTTTGGGTCCCTGTCTAACAACATTTCTCCATCTTAAGTCAATTTTTCTTCTTTGGGTCAAAGGTGACCACATTCTTTCTGTGCAGAAAGAAAGTTAGATCCAGAGAACGTGCGATGAAGGATGTTCAGGAAATATTCCAACTATGTTAAGTCAATGAGTCAAGACTGTAAAAACTGACCAGCAGGAAAAACAACAATCCAAATCGTTCCTTTGAATCTTTCTCATCTATTAAAATCAAATAATTGGACAAAGCATTATTCTGTCTTTCTGTGTCTCCAACAAATATGACCTTGTTTTTGTTTCCTTCTTGTTACTACAGCTCCATAATGCTGTTAAGGGAACATGCCATGCAATCTGAATCTCCTCCTAATTTTAGATTCAGTGGATTCTAGCGTGTGTGCGCGTGCCAATTTGTTTTGTTTGGTGCGCGAGATGAATTGGGACAGCAGGTCCGCCTTTGGGAGAACAATTTGTTTGCTTGTTAGTTTTAAGATCCTGTTTTATTTAGATGCACAAATCTGGTAGTGGCATGAACTCCAACTCAGTACCTCTGGGAGGAGGACGGGTAGAAAGCCAAATGAAGCTCTTCCAATCGGGCCCACTTGGTGAGCTTTGCACAACATGCACGCACAAGCCAAAGAAATTTGTAGAATTTGTTCATTTTATTACTTTGTTCAATCCGACGGAGATAAAAAGCATTCCTGGTTTTATCATGCCGCACAGTGTATCATGTCTGCTTTGTTTATTTTTCTCTCTGGCAGTCAAAAGCCTTCGTTTGGCAACTTCAACAAACTACGTGGCACTCAGAATGTTATTCATTTAATCCTGCGAATGCACAGAGAAACCTAGTCCAGCACACGCTGTAGGTGCCAGAGACATTAAACGCTGCAAATATTTGGTCCCCCTTAAGTTTAAAATCAGCAAACAGAGAACCAGGCAGCCCGGTGACAACTTTAATCAATGATACAAATCTGTTTCTGTCTGCAGCAGAGTTGTCGAGTGTTTTCATCTACATGCGTGTTTAAATCTACATCACAGAATTAGATCACTCAAAATCAAGACCAAACTCTGAGGCTCTAAATGTTTTCATTCCACTGCATGCCTCATATACATACAGTACACACAGTATTCCCTGCAGCCATCCTGCACAAACAAGCTCAGACAAACCCAGTATGCAAGAGGCAGGTAAAGACAGCATGTATGTCCAATGCATAGTATATCAAAGCCGACACATGCATGAGCGATAAACAGGTCGATACTAATCACATGCACTTGTCTGACGGTTGGACATTATACAGATCAATTATTCACAAGTGCAGCTGTCTCATGCTTCCTCTAATGTAAATATAGGTTTTACAGTTTTGTAAAGAGTCTGTGCAATATTTGTATTTGCAGCTGTCTAAACTTTATTAAATTGGGTCCAAAACAGAGCTACAGTGAATGACTACATGCTTGATTAGAGCGAAGCAAATTTGTATATATAATTTGTTATGTAATTATATTACAATATATATATATATATATTACAATTGTACAGTGAATCAGCTCAAAAAATGGAAAATATAGCATAGCTATTTTTTAATAACCCTAGAACCCAGCCTATGAATACAATGAATAAATATATTAATAAATAATAATAATCTAATATTAAACATGCAATTAAAAAAAAGAATTTCAGACTTCTGAGAGAAAAACTGAGAAAAATATTTTCTTTGTTGAGTATCATATTAGCCCGTTTTGGAAGTGACCCCTTGGCTCATCCTCACGCCTCCTTCAGGGCCCACTGAGCCCATTTTGACCACCACAGATCAATGTGCACTTTAACAGCAGGCGTACAGTGGGGACACTGTTGCCTACATAGCCATTGTCTTGGAATACGATCAATTGTAGTGGCAGCACCGTGTTTCTAGCTGTGCTGACGCCCTCTAGCTGCGCACAGGAGCACTGCAGCCTTAAAGGGGGCTCCAGCCCGGAGCTCTCCTTTCATGTCACTAGTGCTGCAACTTGTATGTGCAGACGCAGCCAATCTCTTCCTCATGACGCCACCGAGGCTGGGCTCAGAGGGCTTCGATCATAATATTTAACACACCCACCCTGGATGAACACTTGGAAGGAAGACAAGGCAGTGTGGAGCAGCACAGATCACAACCAGGATCCCCGCACCTGCCTCCACCGAGGCTCCCGGACAGCAGCATCCGAGCGTTTGGCAGCGGCTCACCTGTTATTCACACGGATTTCTCTCTTTTTGATTCTACATGCGCCCGGGAGGCTGTCTGTCAGCGGACCAGCTCCATCCATGTCTCTGCTTACTTTTCCCCAGAACAGATATGACACATCTGACATGTCACTGCGCGCTGGCAGCGACACAAGGAAGCGGCTCTGAGAAAGACCGTCGATGCTTCTAACAGCAGACCTCTCCCTCCTGTTCTGAAAGATATTAGTTCTGCGTCCCCAGGAGACTGTCTCCTGTCCAACAATGCGCTGAATGAGGAGCGCTTCGGACGTGAACGGTCCAGTTTTCACAATGTGTCGGTCCGTGCACCTGTCTGTGGATGGAGGGTTTGGACTGCTGTGAACAGATCGCACATGTCATGGAGATTTGTAACCTAGGCTGACGCTCATCGTATGTGTGCAATGATTTTAGGACATTTCCAAACTACTGCCGCTGCCTTTTTAACGCAAAACACTGTTGGACATCAGTGTCGGCGCCGTGAGGTGCGCTGCGCCTAAACCTTAGCCTTCTCTGCGTAAAGACGTAAAAACATATATACATAAAGATGATATTGTTTCGTAAATTCAGAGTGCTGATCCTGATGGTGTTCCTGGTTGCCTGCACCATGCACATCATGATAGACTTGCTACCAAAACTAGAGAAGCGGGCGGCGGGAGCGGACAGCGCCGACGGCGGCTGTCAGTGCGCTCACCACCCGGCTGGGGAGGCGCAGGGCTGGGGGAAGCAGCGCGCCAGGTCGGCGGCTGAAGCGGGCTGGCCTAACAAGCACACGCTGAGAATCCTCCAGGATTTCAGCAACGAGCCGAGCTCCAACCTCACATCGCATTCACTGGAAAAGATCACAGCCGCCGGGGACAGAGCGGAGTCCTTCAGGCGGACGGGACTTTCTGGAGGGAAGGCGAGGGAGGACCACAAGCCGCTCATCGGAGATGCGAGCGGGGGTCGGACTGTGGCTGCTCACGGTGTCTCCAGACTGTCCGCTCTGTTTGAGCATCCCTTATACAAGGTTGACCTTCCCCCCTTAACGGACGATGACACGCTGTTTAACGTCAACACTGACATCAGGTTTTATCCCAGAGCAACAGGGAACCAGGCATGGTAAGCTGAGGAGAATGAATTCATTTCAGGGTCTGTAAGTGGGACAGTGAACAGGCAGAGGGATGTAAACTGTCAGCAGTAAGAACTGTCCATCCACCAAAAGTAGAGGGTTTTGTTCCTTGCTCTTTTATAACAAGATAACAAGAATTTCCCCTCGGGGATAAATAAAGTAATTTCTGATTCTGATTCTGATTTATATTTGTTTTTGTAATCAATCAATCAATCAATCAATCAATCAATCAATCTATCTATCTATCTATCTATCTATCTATCTATCTATCTATCTATCTATCTATCTATCTATCTATCTATCTATCTCTCATGTGTGCTGTCCTCACATCCATCTGCTGCACCCATCTCTGTTGTTGTCATCCTATCTTATCCCTTTGTGCAAGCAACTTATGATTTATCATCCTGTTGGATTTTTTTTTCATTGTCCCTGGATTATCTCTTGTCACAAAGCTGCAGTTTCCTTGTAGTCCTTCAACATCAACTGGTACTAATAATTGGTATTTTCCTATTCCAATCCAGGCACAATGAGGAAGGAAACGAAGATGAGGATGAGTTCTCTCCAACCACCGAGGTGACGGCAGAATCTTACCCTAACTGGCTGCGCTTCCACATCGGGATCAACCGCTACGAGCTGTACTCCAGACACAACCCTGTGCTGGATGCTCTACTGAAGGACCTGGTCACACAGAGGATCACCAGCGTGGGTGAGTCAGTCAGAGAGAGGTGTGTGTGTGTGTGTGTGTGTGTGTATGAGAGAAAGGAGAGTAGTGTAAGAATCTCCAAAATCAACAAACAAGAGTACATTTTGTTTTCTATTTTTTCAAAAATAATGTTCAAGGGTGGTTAATGTGAGCTGTGTGAATCTGGTGTACCATGAATCACATAACGATTGTTCATCTGTGTGTAGTATAATGAGGCGGTGTATGATAAAAGACCACAATCACACACACACACACACACACACACACACCTGGTCCTTTTATCTGCATTTCTGCTTATGTGTACAAGTTTATAAATCTGTTCCTGGCCATCTTTTCCCTCTGGAGCTTTGATATAGATCCTAACTATCTCTATTTGTGCAATAATGTGGATGTGACAGCATATTTGTTTGCATAATTACTTAATCATTAATAATCATATCATCTGTTTCTGTAGCAACTCATTCAGTGGTGTGATTTAAATCCCAGTGTGGAGGCAGCGCCTGTGTTCATCTGTCCCATTGTGATATTTAAATGGAAACGTGGACTGTGTTTATGAAATTAAAAGAGTTGACGATGACAACTGAATGTCTAAACATTGCTTTCATCATAAACTGCAATCTGGACCGTTCACACTCACTTCAACACACTGACACGTCACACTGTTGTTGCTGCTTTTAGAACTATCACACCAACAAAAAAAAAACAGTGTCATGGTGAAAAATGCTGTGACTTGTTTGTATTGCGTTGCATTATTATATGTCCAAACTGTATTTTGAAATAGAACTTCCTCTTTACTGTACAGGAATAGATTGCAATGGTACCAGTATGATGTACACAGGATGTTCGTCAGCAGCAGTGTGTGGTCAAGAGATCCTACTGTCTGTTGTTGTTAGTGCCCCATCGCTCATAGGCAGCTCACAGTCATTTTACCTCTTAGCCTCCATTTTTGTGTATGTTTTTGTCGCCTCTCCTTACAGTTCATAAACAATTTATTCTCCAGTCTGGGACTAGACATACCGACAAAAACACTGTCTGCAGTGTGTGTGTCTGCCCCGTAATTAGAGCTCTCACTTACTACTTATCTGTCTCTAAAATGACAAAACCGAGACAGGCCTGAGACTTTCCCTCTTCAGCATTTTCTCTCTCTGTGTCTGTCTCTCTCCGTTGAGGCAGGCTGTGGCCTTTTGTTGAGTCTTCAGCTTAACTCATAAATCATACGCAGAGTACCGCGAGGTAGAGACAGGTGAGAGCAGGATGGATTTATCATCACAGCTTGGGAGGGGATTGTGATAGTTGGCGGGTGAGGCCCGGAGTTTTCTGAAACAACAGCGAACAGGAGGGGAAAGGTGTAGAAAAAAAAGATGGAGACATTGATTTTGTTTTTGGTCTCTTGCAGAAACAGAGCGAGTTAGATGGTTGGAACAACACAAACACATATGTTGGCACAGTGACTGGGACAGATGGGAGAATGTCTTGTGTCAAATCATGTGTGATTGCGTGTGAGCACGGCAGCTACATTTTATAAAGGCCGGCATGATGAGTGAATGCAGGTCAGATCTTCGAGAATCATGGCTTATGGGTTCAACGTCAAAGTATTAAAATATCGTTCAGTCGGTTGCAATCTCTCAAAGGTTTTAGGCCTGCTGCACCAAGTTTAAAGATTACTCTGGGGGGGCTTTATCCACTTGACCTGGCATTAGTAAATCTGTTGCATCAGAAGGCCTTAATGCTCTCAGTGTATTTTTTGATTTTGATTTCTCTCGTCTGTCATAAAGAAAAGGCGCTGACCTGAGGTTGTAAGCGAGAGTCTACGTAAACTCCAAAAGCTTTTGAAAATGAGTCATGGTTAAATAGGGAGACTTGCCAGCTCTGAGTAAGATGAACTGAAAGAGACAGAGCATAACAGAGGGAATGGGAATACAAGTATGACATATACAAACAACACAAGAGAGGAAGAATCTGAGAGAAACAGCAAGAAAATCCATAAAGACAAAAGGCAAGCTGGGTGCAGGGGGTAGAGTGAAGCCAACTACTCAGCCAGCAATCCACTCAGTCAGTGGGTCCACTACAGGGGGCTTATAATGATATTGGGGTTAGGCAGAAGTGCTGTGTTGTGTAATATGCTCAAGTTAATGCGCTGTAATAAATGGGCAAATCCCCCAAAAGCCTGTCCATTGTGACAGAAACACAAGGCATTTAGACAGGCCTGGCGGTCCCTTTGTTTAAATTGGAGGAAGGCAGGAAGCTCAGAGTGAGTCTACATCACCCTGTGGGAGACACCGCGGACATGACTGATAGTCAGAGACACATGCCCTGGCTCCTCTCCCCGCGTACGAGGGGTCAGCTTGTGGGAGTGAGAAGGGAAGTGGCTGCGGAGAGTCTAATGGGCTCGCTGACAATGTGTGCAAATCCACAGAGGGTCACAGAAACACATCTGGTCAGAGTCAGGTTTGTTGTTGTTGCACATGAATGAAAACATGCGTTATTGGACAGCATGCGTTGGCCTAAAGATGAACACACACTCTGCTTCATTCAAACTGTTTACTTCCTGCTCTAATGCAAAAACACCCATCACTGTCAGCAGATGCTTTTTACGCTATGTTTTGTGCTCGGTCACACCCAGCTCCAAACCACAACAATCACGTTTTGATTGTACACTGTCTGGTAAATTGGTCAGCGGATGAGATGGTTCTATTATGCAGTGGAGCAAAATTGCATTTTTCTAAATTGGCCCAACGTATCAGCTGTGTTCGTGTGTTTGTGTCCATGTGTTTGTGTTCATGTGTTTGTGTTCGTGTGTTTGTGTTCATGTGTTTGTGTTCATGTGTTTGTGTCCATGTGTTTGTGCTTAAAAACTGGATCTAACATCAACTTGTTTGCTTCCCAGCCATGAAATCAGGAGGCACCCAGCTGAAGCTGATCATGACGTTCCAAAACTATGGACAAGCGCTGTTCAAGCCAATGAAGTAAGTAACACGGGATCCGACTGCATGATAATATATATATTTATATATATTCTTATTCCATATACTTTTGGCTACACTCTTGAAAACAGCTGTGAGGATAACAATTGTTTTGCTGTAGTTGCAGTCTTGTATAAGTGGGACACTTACTCCACCTTCAAAACATCAAATAGATGTTCTTCTGCTTTAAGTACATTTCTCAGATTTAAGCATCTACATTTTCATCACAAAAACATCAAAAAACAGTTTGATCCACTCGGCTTGATGCACCCAATTGTAATACATTATGTTTCAAGAGGAACACACCGAGTCTCCTGTGAATAAGTGCCAAGCACCGCGCTGCATCTTTCTGTGTGTATATATATATACGCTCATCTCTTTCCCCTC
Source organism: Parambassis ranga (assembly GCF_900634625.1). Lineage (NCBI taxonomy): Eukaryota > Metazoa > Chordata > Actinopteri > Ambassidae > Parambassis > Parambassis ranga. The sequence continues at coordinate 18,081,125 of NC_041029.1, read as the reverse complement.
TGTGTGATCTTTTTTCTTTTTCGGGGAATTGTCTGTCTCCTTTTTAATTAACATCAACAGGCTTATGTGTTAATTAAAATGAGCATTGAGCCATCGTCTGGATGTCTTTAGGGAGGCATATATGCTGGCAAAGGGGTATTGCACTTGAAAAAGAAATACCCTCCTTCTCAACTGTTTTGTCCGATTAATTCCCACACCAACGCAGATAAACAGTGTCCAGGCCAAATGGGCTGCGATGAGAAATAATTGCTCAGGAGCGCGGTTTGATTTCTATGAAATGTGGACTGGTTTCCTACAAGAGGTCCCCAATGGAGAGTATTAGATTCTGAAAGGGAAAGGGAGGGCCGGTCCAAGTGTGTGTACTTTCTGTGCTAATTGATGACTAAAGCTTGTGGAAGCTCGTGGTGGCATAACTTAACCACCTGCACTGGTGCAGTTTGATGTTTCTGTGTTTCATCTTTACAAAGCTCTTCACCATACAAGCCAACCTCACAGTACTGCAAATGCAGCAGCTGAAACTGGATGCCCGAAGTGATACACATGTTTTAGACTGTCCTTGTCCTAACTTGGTCACAAAGTCAATCAGTGGCAGAATTTGAGGACATCAGGCATTGTTTACAAAATGAGCCTGAAAGAACACGGTCCAAAACTGAGCATCAATTGTAGCTTTCATACACACAAAGCTCTAAAGTCAACAACAACACCCGGCAGCCATCATCATGATAGTCATAACTGACAAGAACTGAGATTACCCTGGGTTTGTACGTGTCTGTCTGTGGAGCTGCTTCTAGGCATCATGAGCAAGCGGACACTATGTGCCCAGGCATGAGCTGTATGTAGGAGTGAATGTTCGATGGCAGGATTGGACAGAAAAAAAAGGGGGGGGTGCACTTTGAGACGTAGTTCGGACTTAGGCCAGTGTTTCAAGCAGACTGCAGAGTACTAATGAGTGCCCTTAGGAATCAAGGTTGTTTCTATTCAAAATGTCCTCCTAGAATATATTAAAATAACATTTTAGCAAAACATACATTTTTCAAAACCAATGAGATCAAAATTGATATAAAATTGAAATTCTATGGATATAAAACGGACCCGACCAGGGTGTACCCCGCCTCTCACCCAAAGCTAGCTGGGATAGGCTCCAGCTCCCCGTGACCCTGCACTGTGGGATAAGTGGTTTAATAGAAGATGGATGGATATAAAACGGTCAATGAAAGTTTCAAATGTTAAAGAATGCATGAATGATGAATGAATTCTACTGAATTTTACAGTAGTTTTCTCAGTTGCTGTCAGAAATTGTTTTGGCAGTAATTACATGTCACTTTGTGAATCATATGCTACAGTTTCCTGCAGCTCTTTATTTAGCCTGTCGAATTTTATTGGAGCATCTCGCTGACTGTCACCATCATCTGTCTCTAGTGTTAACAAATCTTAAACAAAAGTCCTCGGAGCGGAAACGCAAAAATATCAAAGTTCTTTCAGACACATAATGTAGAAAAATAACCTTTTGTTAGAGCACATCAGGAGGCTTAGAGCTGTTTCTGTCTCAGGATTGATGTTTATTTTAGGAGCCGCGGTGCATTCTGGGCACTGTAGTTCAGAGTGTCCCTGCATTGTTTTTTTTCTTCACCTGTCCCATTGCACAGCATCAAGTGGTGCTTCAGAGATGCTTTGATGTCCCAGGCCTCCTTTGAGCCGAATGCAAATCTCGACACAGAACCGGGCCGAGATTGCACGAGCTGACAGCTTGCCAGACACCTCCACAAGATGTGTTTTTTTCCTCTGTAAAACTCTGGGAAAATGTTCAAAGCTTTTTTTTTTTATCTGTCTGACTAACTTTATGATTGTTTGGTGATTTAAAGGGTGAGTACAATCGGCTAGAAGATGCTGATTTAGTTCTTCTGCACTTCTACAGCTTGTTTTCACACAGACTGTGACCTCACACGTAGTTTAGAAGCTCTGGCCATCATTATCTTGGCAACAATTTATTTGAACACGAAGGTCTATTGAGATTGACTCACTTTTGGAACAAGCCTCCAGTGGCATTTTAGGGAACTGCTGTTTTTCATTTTGCAGCCCCTGAAGCTGAAGCTTGGTTTCCGTTTGCATACAAGTGATGTCTGATTGTTATGCTAGCCAGTTATTTATGATCCCACTCAAGAGTTATTAAACATATTGTCTAAAAATATCCTTAGCTGTGATCTTGTCAATCATTTTTTAAGACGTCCATCTATGCAGACACACAGTGGATCATATGGGAATACCTTTTCCTTAGAGAAACAAAAAATAAACTGAACAAACTAAATATCAGAAGCTGTGGAGAAAGGACAGGAAAGCAGCAGCAGCAGCAGAGAGTGTCCTGATATTGGAAGACACATGAGAAGTAGCAGTAGTCCAGAGGGCTGGGGAGAATTAGCACTGCCAACCTGTCAAGGAACTGGGTCTTCCAGCTGGAGCCAGGTTACAGGCAGAGTGAAGTCCTTCCATGCCAGACCTCCGTGTCTGTCTGGCTCACAAACCCCTGTGCCCATCCTTCTCTATCTCCTGCCAAGAACCTGGTTGTGCTTTGGATTCAGAGCCGTAATGTTCATGTCAGACTAAATGGATTTGTCAGGTGGAGGGTTGAAGCCTCAGATATGCAAAAAAAAAAGAATTCAATAAACACATCACATGCTGTTTGACAAGCCTGTTTCCACCCCCTCTCTTTGATTGTGTTGATAGTGTACTGGTTCAAAATGGTTTATTGCACCGCAAGAACAGCAGAAACGACATTGATTGTCTGTGTTTCATATGTAGATGCCCTAGTCCTGCCGAGAGCTGTTATAGTAAGGGTTCATAACGCGTAAACACAAATGCTATAACAGTTGTATATAGGGCGCACTCGCCCATCCTCTAGCACCATAGGGAATCTGGATATGTCCTCATCTACATGACCTGAATCAGTTTTGACAAGCTAGAGCTCTTAGCACTAGTAAAGCACCCAAGAGGCAGTTTCATTTTTATCATCTGTTTCATAACCACAACTCCATTGGAGGCCTCGTCGTGGCTACTGTGCCCCTGCAGTTGGAATATAACTGATACTTTTCCATGGATCTTCCTCCATCTGTACATGGAAGATTCTATTAGGATTGTCCTCTGGAGAAAACCTCTTCCTGCCCCGGCCATTGATCTGATCATGAGAGATTCATGGTTTTATTATTGATTTACATGAACTGAGTTGAAGGGCTGTTCATAAAGTGTCTTTGATGACTTGTGGAACAGAAGTGATGTAGAGCTCACCCACTGCCAACATGTATTTCCTCATCGCAGTACAAAAAGAACAATTTAAATGCCACTAGTAGCAATATGCAGCTGAACCACCCTAAGGTTTAACCGTTTTCCTAAAGAGTTCCTGTGGGTGCTGCAAGAATGCTGTTGGCAGCTCGTAAGTTGGACACACTTTTTAGAGGTGCCGTCTGAGCTCATCTTTGGATGCACAGATGAAGCATGTTACTATAGACAGCTGTTCGCACAGCTGTGACGCACACACACAGGATGCAAAAAAGGGTCTCTGTGGGGGTTAGGGAGTTCATGCACCCTCCATCACCCATGGCTGGTACTAGAAAATCTGCGAGCATTGAACCAAGCAGCAGCTGTAGCGACTCACTCAGAAATGTGGGTATATTACACAGAAAGTGATGACGGCAAGCCCACACTCTGCCTGCACGCACAATAGAAAACTAGCTCATTCACTACCCGACCACTCACCATTTAACACTCCCCTAATGATTTCCACTGTGACAAGTCAAAAAGCCTTGGAGCACATAAAGAGACTTTAAATGTGATGAAACGTCAAATCTTTTCACATTTACATCCTCCTCATCTAGTCCATGATGAAGTTCTCTATGATGATTCTGCCCTCGATCTTGCATATAATGAAAAGCTTCAGCTGAGTTGTCACATCTATCTTTTCACTCGCTGATAGGTTATGTAAACTTTGGCTGCATGACTTTGTGGCTTCATCAGCCTTTTTGATTGAATGGTGCTTGGCAGAGAGAGAGAGTCCTCAGGTTTATTTAGCAGCCAGCCCCTGCTGCGCTGCCTTGGCTGCCAGGGGAAAGAGCAGCAGCAGCAGCAATTTGTCTGACCTGGCTGTTGAAATCAATGACAATCTGCAGAGAGCAGGTGTGGATTCTTCATGAGAACACAGAGATAGAGGAGGCTACAAATTTCAAGTGACGAGTGCGTGTATGTATACAGAGAATCTCTGTCTGTCTGTTTACATTGTGTTTGATGGCTGTAGACAGAGGAACAGAAACTGTTGCCTAACAGTGTCGTACAACATTTCCCAATTAACTTACAGTTAGCGTGTGTTGACATTCTTGTTGGTTTGGTAGTCACTACTTTTCCTCAGTATTGTTGTGCAACTATAAAAATAGTCAACAGTGTTCACTAGTGATTAAACCTCACTGCTCTAGCTCTAGAGGATGATACAAGGGATGAATGTGAATAAATCGCACATGATCCATTTATACATAGCAGCACACTATCCCATTGAAATACATTCATATTAACAACCTTAGCTATAGATTATTATTAGCCATATGATAAGCTGTAACAACAGTTTTTCCTAAGCTACCATGACATACTACACACAGATACTCTAATTATAATACTGTAATTTACATTCCCGGTATCATAAGCACCTTTTACATCGGTCCCATTAGGACCCACTACCACCTGGCTCTATTTACTCCTGATCCACACTGATGCGAACATGACACACGAAAAATAAAAGAATTTTCACACTTTTTAAGGCGCATGGTGTCAAGTTCTTATTACTTTTACGAGACTATATAGATGTTTTACTATCAAACGGAGCCTTGGAGCTGGATTCATGTCTGAGACTCACACACACACAAAGGAAAGATAACATCTGTGATCAAACATTATCTGATGTGTTTTCCCCCCTCTGTCTCTCTCTCTTCTGTATTTTATTGTCTCCATCTCTCTCTCACACACACACACACACACACACACACACACACACACACACACACACACACACACACACACAGTGTCAGGAGTGCATAACATCTGTTTCTCATGCAACTTTGTAGTCGTAGCCAGGCAGCCTAAGAGGGCCAGGCCCAGCAGCTCTTCTTCAGGCTCTGAGCACTGCTGAGCACTCCCTCTGTAGGTCTTTAAGATTAATTTGGTTTCTAAGCTGTTCTAATGTGGCTGAGCATTGCTCATCTTACTCGCACCCCCACCCGCTCCTCAGTGCTCCCCCTTTATCCCCTCTCCTCTTTCTTTCTGCTGTATTTGTTCTATGAAAGGCTTTTGTGTGGTCCAGCTTTAGGCTAATACTGTTGTAAAGTCAGTAAGTCTCCAATATATTTCTCTTTTTTTGTCTTCACTTGCTCTCTGATTTATATTCTATGTCTTTGAGGCATCCATGCATCTGAAGCCTCTTCATGAAATTCTGCACACAGCTCTGTTTATAGCTGTGTGTGTGTGTGGGCGATGTGATGCATTGACCTCTTGTAGGCTGTGAGATGAGCCAGTTAATTAGTGCTGTGCTTTAACAGTCATGAAACCAGCTGCAGTCAGTGGTTTGTCACATCTGCATAGTCATTAACACACACAGACACACACCGTGTGAGTTTAGCTAAGGGATGTCTTAACAACGGCAGATATTCACCGCTAATTGAAGTGTCAGCCATTTATGTGTGATCTGCTTATTATTGAATAGGAAATAAGGTGTGTATTTTAGTGCTGTGACAGCTTTGGTTGTCATTTTTATGTCATTCAAGTCATAATTGCCATCGACTCGTTTCTCTTCCATTTTCTGACGAACTTCCTCTTTCTCGCTCTGTCACTGTCTAGTTTGTCTGTGTCTGTGTTCGCAGTCTATTCTTGACTCAAGAGGTCGTCACAGTAGCATCTGTCACTGAACTTGCCTGTATGTCATTTCAAATCTCAAACTTTTTTTTTTTTGACAGGTGCACTCTGCAGTACACTGAAACACAGAGGACTGTCTTATTTTAGACTCTCAAGCCTTAAAACCTCCATCACATTCTCTCGCACACACACACACACACACTTCACATGAAGACTCATGAATGTTTTACTCTTCAGGAAGTGGTGTTTTTTTTCTTTTTATTGCCATCGCTCTCTTCCTTCTTCTCTCTAGCTGTCCTCCTTTCTGCCTCATCCTTCCTTCAATGCTCATTTTTGGACTTGTTTATTTGATTCACTGAGGTGGCACTAAACCTTAGCGTGTCTGTGAATGTTCTCAGTCATCCAGGTCAGAGTATATCTATATATATATGTACTGTATATATCTATGTATATGAAAAGAAGGGACTTGCTTGACTTTACAGAGAAAGCCTTTCGGATGAGAGGTAACGTTGATTTCATTTTGACACCAGGTAATCTTCAGCCTGTCTTTGGCCTCTTCAGAGCTGCTGCTCAGTACTTTCTGATATTTTTCTTTCTCATGTCCCTGTTTAACACGTGTTGGTACACCTACAGTGTAGCTGAATGGTTCCAGTTTATTTTTGGATAACACTTGCAGAAGATGTGTCCGCGATCTCACACAAGCACACAAGATTACAATCATGACTTAACCCTGTCATCCATCACGCTGCTACTACTTGTTTTTCTGAGCAGTGGTAGCTGGTACAGAGCTGTTCTGGTGGGTAAAATATACTATTTAACAGTTTTATACTGAGACTTCCTGGTCTTGGAAATAGGTGTCTAACAGTCGTCTCATCCACAACCTGTCAATACACTACTGCATTGTAGGTGTGATGATGATTTACGCTGTTGCTAACTTCAAGAGAACTTTATGATATGGTAGATTCTTTTGTGACTTGCTGCATCATGTAAAGTGCATCAGAGCGCCTGTGGTTTGGAAATGTCAAAACATGTTTTCAACAATCATCCTCAAACCACATGCCCCTGGCTAAAAGGATGATGATCTGATTGATAGCTCATAAACTGTTCTTGAAATCAAGAGGTTTAGTCCTGATATTTGAATTGCAGACCTAACTGTAAGTTTCATGCATATGCGTCCATTCCTGTGGGTTGGACCGGTGCACGTGTGCTCCTCTGTGCTACACTACATCAAAGTGCACCATATTCTGGCAGTCGTGCATGCTTGCCGTGGCTCCTGACCCTGCCCTTCTCACTGCTTTGCATGGTTATGCTGCTCAGCCATCGTATCGTGTCATTATAGTCTAAAATACTGGTTGGGGGAATTCCTGAGCTTCCCACTAGGAATGTCGTTGCCACATTTGTCTGGAATGCTGAAAGTTCATTTCCCTCCAGGAGGTGAATTCTAGACATCCCAAATAAGCCTTCCTTCTCATGAAGCAAGAACAGCGGGCCAGGTACTGTCGTATAATGAGGATGTTTATTATACTTTGGGCAGAAATAGCTGCACATTTCCCAGGTTGGTTATCTTAAATTAGAATGCAAGAACGTTGTATTTGATTGAGGGAGCTCATCACAGGCTGATTGCCAACTAAATGCTTTGGTGGATCTGCAATCTGTGATTAAGTAGATTGTGATTTTCTGGATTATAGCAATTTATCTTGGCAACAACTGTGTGACATAAAATCTTGCTAATTGTCTTGATATTTTTAATTTCTGGTCTCTCTGACAAGTTGTAATGGGGATAATTGTTCAGGCTTAGAGTAAAAGAGGACTATTCTTTTCCTATTACAGCTGTCTGAAAATGACAAAGCACACATGCTTCATTCTGACTTCACTAAATCAAGTCTTGGCCTTTAACAATGGGACCACACGCACTGCGCCACCCCTTACAACCGAGCGCTGTCATTAGATAACGACCTTTCCCAGGTAGATCTATCACAGTCCACCTGAATGTCTCCTCAAGCTGCATGAATGAAACAACAGTTCTTCGACAGAGTGAAAGAGAGAGAGCATTGTAGCGCTGTAACTTGGGCCTTTTGTGATAGCATGCACAGAGGTTAATACACCCATTGTGGGCCAGGCCTGTGCTTGTCTAAGCCTGTCCCATGCAAGGTGGCAATTAGGCTGTGTGCGACTCCCCTGTCCCCCTGACAGAGGCCAGGAGAGGGGGAGGAGAATGCAATCATTGTCTACCAATTAAAGCAGGGGAGGGGAGTCGGGATCTCCCTGGCTTTGCCCATTGTCAGGGCAGGATGTGGGAGGGGTTGCCATGGCCAGGTCTGGTATCACCGGGCTGGGGAGGCAGGAACCTGATCCAGGGGTTTGCCTGGGTCACACCTCCCCTTCCCACTGTGCTACCCTCCTTTTTGTAGCTCTGGGCAGCAGTGATGCAAACAGAGGAGTCTCTGTGCTGGAGGTGCAGAGAGACTCTCTGCTGGGAAGATAGTTCACAAAAGTACTAAAAGCTTTGATGTACACAAAAGCACAGACTGAAATGTGTGTGTTGTCCTACAGTCTTGTAACTCTGTTCCCATTTTTAATGTTAGGTGAATTGTAGGTTCACCTTTTCAGTGACAACAGCATCATTTAGCAGTTTTACATGCTTAGAATCTGTTGGAATTTGTGGGTTTGGGGTTGAATTCTGTTAAATATTTCTAACAAACTTTACTTAAAATCTTAAAATCTCACTCTGATAATAACACAACTAAACCTCAGGAGGCTAATGCACAATTTTCCATGCAGTCGCTGTCTAAATCTAAATTGTTGAGACATTCTGAAGCGAATGGGTGGAGCAGCTGACATTCTGTCTTCACTACCATTCTCAGGCTGTATAGCTGTTGGTGCACTGGATTACGCTATCCTGGAGGATGCTCGTATATTACTGTGCCTCTGTTATACACTATATACACAAGGAGGTCCAATTAATGCCGCAGCCATACATCATTATAAGATGCATTGGGGGACTTTCTGCAGTTCTATTAAAGGTCACTTTACAAAAGTGATGCATAGTAAGTGCATTGTGATCCAAAGTGCTGTGGAAATGTGCTGTAACATATCTGCAGAGCGACGTCTAGCTGAACACACAGTGAGTTCTTGGCTTTAGTTTGATATATCCTCCTCAGGCCTTTAACATACAAATTAACTCTATTTATCCTTAAGCGCACTGGACTGTCCCCTCCCACTTAGCTCATACACAACAAGTATAAATGCAACCCTTGGAAGTGTTTTTCCAGTCCTTTCACCACTTCCTCCTTTGCCGCCGTCACCCACTCATGACCACAATGACATCTCTCAGCCACCACTTAGCCTCTGATAGATGGTTTCTATTTAGGAAACAGCATCTGACCACAAACCGCCAAGCACAACAAGACTGTTGACAGGTCCAAATAGAAAAGTTCAGCTGTGGGAAAAAAAAAAAGCACGACCACTCTTGCCTCGATTTGAGGACCTCGCCCACAAAATAGCTTTCTGGATGGACTATTATGATTGCTTTCTTTGGTAGAAGTATCAAAGTTTTGAGTTTTATGTAGTTAGGTTTCACTCCGTGGTGCACAATCTATTTTGGGATGGTGAAGAAAAGCGGCATTAAAAATAACTGACAGCCCAGTAAAACGGAGCTGTTCCCCGCTCCGAGCTGAATGCAGTGATGGATGAAGTGCTGGAGCTTGTAACGTTTGGCACTGAGAAGAACAGGTTGTTGCAAGTACCCCCAAAGCATCTCAGGTAATTAATAAACATGTTCATTAGGGAGCTAAAAAAAAATCAAATGCTATGCGGTCATCATCAGTCATGCACTGCTGGAATATTGCATTTTAACAAGCCTCACGTTGGACTAATTAAGGGAAATGGTTCCAAGGCTTTCAAGCTTCTGGACTGTTATAGATTAAAGTCTTCAGAGATAGTCAAAAATAAACAGCTGCCAAGTTTGCTCTGCTGCTGTGTGCAGGAGTGTTTGTGTCTGTGCTTCAGTTCAATTCCATTACACAAGTGGGGACCAGTCTACTCCAGGCTGTCCAGGTATAGAGAGATGAGAAAGAAGGAAGGAGGAGATGAATCAGAATGAGAGGGTCGATTAACATACTGCATGCATAACAATGCACATATTGTAAAAGGATCATAGAAAATATACATTATACACAGGGCAAAGAAGAAAGATAGATGTGGGACAGAGGAGAATCTGGAGCTGCAGCATGTGATACAAAACATGTGTATGAAAAAGAGAGAGGCAGAGAGAGTGTGTTTGTGCGTTCCTTATCTTTGGTCAAGATAATAGGATTGTTTTGGATGAGACATCAAGATTCACCCCCCACAGATGTGCACAGATAATGGATGTCCAAAATGCTTACACAATCCAATTAACTTCCTCCTGGCTCGAGCCACACAGACACACTCCCAAGTGGTGTGTGTGTGTGTCTGTGTGTGGGTGTGTGTTGTGTGCTTGCATTCATGTGTTGGCCAGGAAAATGAATGCTTCCCAGGATTTAACATTGTTTTCTCTAACAGCTTAGCAATAATCAAATAAATTCTTAATGGTTTTCTACCACCGGCTACTTCAGAGGACAGACCTGTTTGCAGAGCCCCGAGGGGAACGAGGCTCTCCACTTAAAAATGCATGATTTATATGGCTTTGGCAGGTATTTCAGTTTCCTCCTCCGCTGCTCTCATTCTGGCCCAGTCATCTGCCATTTTGCAGTCAGGGAATCTGCTTTGAATTTCACTCCAGGAGGAGAACATGATTGTATTTTATTCTGGTCAGAGATTTCCTGTTTTTGCCTTTATAACCTTACATTTATTTTACGACTGAAAGAAAACATGCAAACAGCAGGATTCTCAATTAAGCTGTATCCAGGCGTGGCGGTGTCCACCCTTTTATTTTCCCATCAGGTTATAAATGTAGTGTAAAATTAGAGGGAATTCAGTCTGAGGAGAGATAATGTGAAAGTGTAGCTGCTTTCTATCTTTCCCAAAATCCCTTTCAGTCTAAGACCTTTTTGCTAACCCTGCAGATTTTGCACCCACAGCCCAGTTTCCTTTTCCCATCCTCTCATCAGCTTACATGTCATGCTGAATACCTGGGCTTGTTACTCCGTCCCTGTGAGATGAAGACTTGTGGTAACACTCATCGATTTTGTGTTGCTGGCATAAACAAAAACTTGTACGCACACACGCACACAGAGAAAGCTCTTGAAATCCTCATTGATCCCAACAGACGGAGAGTTATGTGGTTTGTTTTCATTATGGAAGCAATGCAGAGTTTGCTGATCTTCCCTCTCTGTGGTAAGACCAGACGTGTCAAGGTGGATGCTATCTTTACTTTCTTCCCACATTATTAAGTTCAGATCTGCCTTTGAAGCTCTAGTCCCTCCCTGCTCTCATCTCCCTCCTTCCCCCCAGAGCTTCTGAGGCTGTGAGGGATAGAAACAACTGGCAGAGGCTTTCTGGAGGAATTTCTTATTAGGCTGTGGAGCAGCTGAGCTCCCCTGAGTGTTGTAGTGCCTTCTCTCTCAGCAAGAATGCTCAGTGTGACTTTGTGTGGCGTTTCGGTGCTGATATCTGTGCTGTATAAAGGGGTGAAAAGAATCCACAATACTCTGACATTCCAAGTGAATCCTTTGGTGGCGGATTTCTTGCAGTGTGAAAGAGCTGTCAACATCTTGGATACTTTTGTGGAACAGGTGGTTTTGGGACTGGCGCACTGCACAGTGCTCCTATTTATGTGGGAAAGTACTGCATAGGGAGGAAAGCTGCGGTCACGAGTCTCTCGGTTCGCAGTGTCGACATATTCAAGCACATTTTAAAGCTTATTGTTCCTAACATCCTTGAGCTTGTGCTTTTTGACATCTAATCACAGTTGACCCGAGAATAGCCTTGATGTTTGGTGTATGTTCTGCATAATTCATGGTTCCTATTCTGTGCAAAGCCTGTCATGATTTGCACACCCTGTGAAGGATTGCTTCAGACTTGTGCTATTCAGAAAAGCTAATCCACTGTGGATGGATATGTAAATATGACAGAGTGTGGCTCTGTGTTGCTGGAACACTCCTGATTGTCGAGGATGAACCGATGTGCATTTGTTGTGGGTGATGGTGTGGGAGAGAGAGAGAGGGAGACAAAACAGAATCTAACTATAAGCATAAAGACCTGTCCCATCCTTTCAGCGCATAATCCCCTTAGCGTACACAAACACACACACAGACAACATACGCTGCACATATGAAGCCTTATTATTCCACTATATGAACCTAAATGCACTTATTAAAAACCCTCACATTTATAAACATTCTTTTCTGTGTCCTTGCGTTTTTGATCTCATGCCAAGCCTATTAAAGAGATTTTAAAAATTAAATTCCCTCGAATCTATTTGGAATGTTTGATCAATTTCACAGACATTCAACAAAACACATGCAGAAGACTTCGCCTTCCAGGAATTCTGCACATTTATGAAGAGAGTCAATGTGAAGAAATGGCAGGAGAGGAGGGTTCAGTGCTGAGAAGTAAGGGCCGATTCAGAACTGAATTCACTAATGACGACCGTTTAGCATTTTAGTCCAAACTGCTCCTCATGTGAAGGCTGCTATTTCCTGGCTTTTTGTGTTGGTCGTGTTATTTTGTGGGCAGTCTACTGCTAAAGCTTCAATCACTGACTAGCCTGTGTGCTTCAGTAAAGTGTTTTTATTATGGTAAACTTTATGCTCCTACTCTTGACAGCAGCAGATGTGTTTTTTTGTTTTTTTTAAACAACTATCTCAAAAGTCGTCCTTGGAAACTGTTCAGAAAAGCAGGCGATAGTTGAATTTTAATTATACAAGTCTAAAAATACCTGCTATGGAAAATGATTATAAATAATGCAACAGATATGTTAAAATGACTAAATAATCTCCACTTCTCTCCCGTCTGTTGCTGTGTTAAGCTGCTGTGCTTAGACTAAAACTATCCTGAGGTCTATTCTGTGATGACTCTGTGAATGAAAGCCGACTCATCAAGCAATAATTCCATTGATATCAGAAAGCTGCCATTAGACTGTTCCTGAAAGTTATATGTGAATATGCTTATTGAATACCAAGTACAAGCAACTTATTTTGATATGGAAAAGGACTAAGGAAAAATATGTCTTTGTAAAAATGAAAATAACAGCACCACTTATAAGAGTTTTCATTCCGAGTGTGCTTGCGACTCGGGGGAGCCTGTTAAGATTTGCAGGGAAGGGATCCCAAAACACCAGATATAATTCTGCAGCTTTGCATTGGTTCTTCACAGCGATTTCAGGTCTTTAAACATTGTGCTCTGTGGAGTGGTAAGCCCAGGGGAACATGGATGAATACGCCATGCTCCTCAATTAAGGCCAGCAATGGAAAAGGGGAAAAAAGAAAGAAAGAAAAGAAATTGCACAATTTCGAAAATAGCTCCAAGAGTAGTGTGGAGCCGAAACTGAGAGAGTTTTAAATAGCTGCACAGGAAAGTGTTTGATACACATCCGTGTTAATCAGCAGCCTGATGGACTTTGTATTGACTAGGGCTGTAATCAACCAAAGAATGTCTGCTCGACTGAAACCCGTAAATTTCGACTAAAAATCGACTAATGGCGCGGGGTGCTGCTCGCCCCTGGAGCTGTATCACTCCTCTGTGCTTCCTGACAGTGGGGAGGTTGAAGCAGGAAAGGTTAACAAATAACAGTAGTGGTAACATGAAGACTACAAAGAGGAGTCATTTATTTCTTTATTATTACATCGTTTTGACACTGAATTTAATGACACACTCTGACTGACTTAAATGGCGCGGTCAAACCTAAATAAATACTCAGCAAACCACCGGCCGGTACTCTCTGTCTCTAGTGGGCTGGGCTAAACCAAAGTAGTGAAAACAAGGGGGGTGTTCAAAGACCGACTGTTACCTGTGAAACGGATGCTGCGAAAACACCCCCATTAGCACTTGGTACAATCCTCCTGATAAAATTAACCCTACAAAAAGTCGACCAACCAGAATTTTGGTCGAGTCAGAACGTATCGACTAATAAATCGACCAGCCGACTGGGAGATTACAGCCCTAGTATTGACGCTTTCCATCTGCAGTTACCTCAGATTAACAAGTTTACACAAGTTTAGATTGAAGCACCAGAAGAGTAAACTATCCATCATCTGCTGGAAGGAAACCATCTCTGCCCAGCAGGAGAACATGTTGTGGGCAGTGATTGTATTAAAATTCATTGTATATTTATGATTACCAGATTGTTAACGTGCCTTTAAGGCAATAAAAGGTGTTCAGTCCCTGACTGAAATTTTGTTAAGAGGTTTTTTTTTCATATTAACAGTGAGCTCTTGTTATATACCCTGCTCATCAGCCTTCCAGCGGTATTTTGTGTGCTTTATTTTCTATTCCATGTCAACTCTGCCTTGTTAAACTGCACACACACAGAGAGCAGCACGGCTTTGCAAACCTATAAAGCCATGGCCTGATCCGTGACACATGCAGACAGAGACTTGCAGCCATCTGGCCAGATGAGACAGTTGGATAGGCGCACACACACACACACACACACACACACTCACACACTCACTCACACACACACTCTCCTCTGCTAACTCTCATCTCTGACTCAGTCTCACGCACACACACACACAATTTACACTGGTTCTGAGGGGTTCTGTCATCTTTCTCAAGGGTTGCCAGGGAGCTCTGCTGGTCACAGATAGTGACCTAGCCCCCAGCCATGCAGCTTCTCTCAAAGCTGTACATTAAAATTCTGAAGCCAAGGCCACAGTTTCTGCTTGCTGCTTTTGTTGTAGACAGAAGGTTAGACATCTATTAAAGAATGAGGCGGCTGCAGGTAATTGGCAAAGGAGGAAAGAAGTCAGATAAACTGAATGAGATAACTGAAAGATAAAGAGCTTAACATGCTGTATGACAAATCTAAAGAGGTTACACTGACCTTTGACATCTTCATCATTCAACACTTTTCAACCTTATTTTCAAGGACGCAAAGTTTCCCTAGATTTTATCATATTTAATAGGGGTGGGACGGTATAGGAAATAAATCCGAACCGTTCAGTACACGTGCTTCGGTTCGGGGCGAGTGTTCTGTTCGGTTCTGGACATGCACACAAAGTAATACAGGGAGGCGTTTTTACCACAGCATGGAGACGAGTGTTGCCAACCTGGCGTCTCTCTCGCTACATTTAGCGGCTTTCCAAACCTTTTTTTGTCAAAAGACTTTTGGAGACTGACGTGAAATCATTCTGCAGTCAGGCTACTGTCCTCAACAAGCAGCGGCCGAGAGCTCCTCTCCGACCTCAGCCGGTCAGTCTCTGTAGCTTCACGCAGCAGGTTCAGCTGCAGCAGAGCAGAGACCCACAGAACTCTGCGTCCAACCGTGCACAAAGCTGCCGAAGGTCCCGTCAATGCTCACAGAGCGGGATGTAAATAACATATTTCAATTGCAAAAATAAAATAAAAACACGGACATCAGTACCGTTAGCTTAGCCCAGCATAGTCATAAAGTTCAGTCTATCCAACTAGCATGTCATGAGCAACGGTGGACAAAGCAACACACGTTCTCTGTCCGACAGTGTGTGTGTGAAAATCTTAAATGGCTTCTGTTATGATCTGGTGCTATATAGAAATTGAAAAGAAATGAAATTGACCTGACCTGATATAATGATGGAAACACTGACCTGCTTCTTAAATATGTTGAATGTTGGATAAATGGGATATGTATTTTATGCTCATCTGGTATTTTCCAAACCTTAACAATGTGAACCGAACCGAACCGAAAACCGTGACCTCAGAACCGTGATGTGAACCGAACTGTGGCTTTAGTGAACCGTTCCACCCCAAATATTTAAACATCTGATAAGTAAACTTCCTAGAAAACAGCCTTGGCACTGATAAGGAGTCAGGTCAAGAAGGTGATTACACTCTGATGCCTCAGAGCTCAGTGCACAGCATTGGCTTAATGAAGCGAACTGCTCCTGGTGCCAGTCTGGCAGCTTTACAACATAGGAAGGAATTTGCCACCAGCAAACACAGTGTGGCTAATTTAGTAGTTAACCAAGTAGTGTTGAAAAATAACAAGATACTGCACACATATCCATACGTTCAACATACTAACATGAATCAAACTTCCTAACAGCCCAGAGGGGTGTAGTTAGCCACGATAACTTTAGCTAACAAGTGCATGTTTTGTAACACCAGTGAGAGCGAGCATTTAGCCGGATGAGGGACAGGTTGCAGTTACCACCAAAAACACTTCCCCACAACACACAGAACCAGAAGCTAAGGACAAGCTAGTAGGGGACACTGCGGGGACATTTTACCCCTAAATACATCACATAATGTCTGCTACAACCACTGCAAACACACAAGGCTGGTGCAGGCTGTAACACTGGAAGTTAGCAATAAAAGTTTCCATGTATAATCTCATATATAACACCTCATCATATCATTTTGTGCGAGTCATTGATGTATCAAAATGACTTTTGCACATCTCCCTGAGGAAGATCAATCAACAGATACTGCACCTCTACACCTGCACGGATACATTGTGCCGCACAGAGCTGCTCCCTGAAAATCTCCAGTCTTCATATTAATTTCACACTATCTCCCACCTTATGAGTATCTAATAACTTTGAAATTGAAGCACTGACTTAGGCCGTCATCCATCTTCTTATTTCTAGCATTCTTATGATAATATCGCTCTTCCCACACATGCAGATGACTTGCCGCTCCTCCTGGCGGTGTCTCACCCTGTGTGTTGAAAATAGCTGAGGCTAGAACACAACTTGTGTAACACTGATTTGAAATTCAATCTAGACAGCTACCTTGGGGCCCTGGGCCGATTCTTAGATCCCTCTCCGATACCGGTGTTGTAAGCAGACAGAGAGTCAGGAATGCACACAAAATGTATATAAATATATTCCCACGCAGCGAGCCGCAGATGAGAGCACAAGCTTCCTGTGATTCTTCTGCATGTTGTGCTGCTGACAGACAAGCGCACTCTGACACAAATCACCGGGCTGAAGAGGTTTTAACTCTCAGTTTTTCATCCCCGTCCTCCATCCCTCCACCTGTCTGTCACCTTGAGAGATGTCGTGAGTGCCACTTACTCACAAGTGTCCTGAATACATCATACTAATCACTCGTATTTTTCAGAAATCACTCATCCACTAAAAAGATGGACATTTCCTACAGGGCTTCTGAAAACATCATCTCAAGAGCGAGATGAAAATATGTGTGATTTAGTGACATTTCAAACATCAACATGTTGTCTTTGTTGATGAGATGTTTACTTGGGTACAGAAAAAGAACAAGTGGGTGGAAAAGGAGAGGAGGAGCAGAGGAGACAAGCTGCTGGATACTTGATAATTAGTGTTAAGTAGGGTCAGTCTGGCAAGAGGGAGCTTGATTTGGCTGCACGGCAACCAAACAACTGATAAGCACGACCGAACACACTCATTGTGGGCTGTTATTTTTAAGCAAGGTTTTGTTTTTCTTCTTATTTATAAAAACAGATAGTTGAGCAGTTTTGCTGATGGTTTTTTGGTCATGTATGCTCTAACAACTACAGTCCTACGATCTACAGTCATTTTTAGCAGGATGTTTAATCGGTTTATTGTAAGCGTGCTCATATACAGCACGTGAGTAACTATAGTCCATGACAAAACCCAGACAGAGACAAAGAAGTCTGTGAGTGGGAGGGCTGAGACCTGCTGTGGATTACCAATAGATGACAGATCTCCCGTGCGCCCTCTCTGTCTCTTGTCTCGCTCTCTCATCTTCCAAGTTGGATCAGTATCAAAATGTCATTACTGGGTCAGCTGCAACATTGTTCCCCTTTATAATTTAATGAAGCTACTTTATCAGTGACTGCAGCAGGATAAGGACCATACACATTATATTAAAAACAAGCATAAATGAACTGTTTAGTAAAGAATGCAGTGCATCAGGTCGTGAGGCCTTAGCTTGTCTAACGGTCTAATTAATGTTCTGTGCTGTACTTTTGTTCATGCTTCCATGTGTTTTGGCAGAAATACAGGGGATTTTTCAACTTGTTAATTATAATAATCATAATAATAATAATAATAGCCTCATTGTCCAAACAACAAATTACAGTTCCGTCTTCTCTCACCATGTAAAGAGACTTGTTTATTCTCATCCATTTAATTCTAAAAGGGGACCAGGAGCTGGTTTACACATTTATTTTCACTCAGTTGGTTTGTCTCTACTGCCCCCTCTCTGTCACCGACATGTATCATTAGTCTTGCTGCCGTTTTCATGTGTGTGTGTGTGTGTGTGTGTGTGTGTGTGTGTGTGTGGGAGAGAGAAAAGAGTATGTGTAGGCATAGTCTGGGCCACAGCTGTTATGTTGCTCGTCCCCCTCCTCCTTCCATCTTTCTCTAATACAACTGTGCAGGTCCAAGCTCATGAAAGAACATTAAAACTGCAGAGTAAACACAAACTCCAGTCCACATAGGCAGCTACATCACACACACACGCAGTGATTCTGCTGAACCACACACAGAACATCTGGAGCCTGATCACCCTCTACTTCAGATAAAGAGTCTTTTTATTATCAAGGACACTCAGTGATAAAGGCTTCGAGTGTGTGTGTGTGAGGGGGATATTTGTTTGTGATTTTGTACAGGGTGGGGGTGGACGTGGTCTTTTATTCTCGTATTATGGCTTTTCACATCCCAATCCCACTCATTCAGAATTCTATAGGAGCTTCCCTTCCTGACAGGAAATTGCATTTTACATCTTGGTGACCATGGCAACCACATCTGCAATGCCCATCGGTCAGGTTCACATTACGGAAAGTGAGACCAGGGGAAGCAATATTATAAACGCAACTGACCACAGACAAAGACTGCCCCTCTCGTGCTGCCTTACAGTGTGTGTTACGCTGCCTAATCTACATTTAGCCGCAGGGTATTTGTGTACCCAAGCCTTCTAAGAAGCCCTGATTATTTACGATAGGCACTTTTTATCATGTAGTTGGTCGATAACGAGGTGCGTCAGAGGTGCCGTGACTCATAAGGTCACCTTTTAAAAGGGCTCCTGCCTCTGTTTATTCAGCTTCATTTATGTATACGGAGCCTTTTATCCACTGTCCTGCACCAACAGTGGAAAAAAAGAAGGAGCCTCAATGGCAGCAATTGATTTATGGGTAAATGGCTGCTTCCCTGACATGTAAAAGAATAGGGGGGTGGGAGGCTGTCTGTTGTCAGTGGTCTGGCTTTTTAAAGAAACAGGAGGAGACGGGGAAGGGGGGGGGGGGGGGGTAGTGCCACTGGCACTGCTTAGTCCAATCTACATTGATGAAAAGGAGGCAAGACAAAGCTGGAAAGGAGAGAGAGTGTGTGTGGTTGTCAGCGGTGTAAACATAAACAATGTGACCAAATGTGCAATTTTAGCATAATTAAAAGACGATTTATAACAAAAAAACATCTTGAAAAGTTTTCCGTTTCCCCACCAACAGCTTTGTTTGCAGCTTTAAAGCAGAATAATGAATATATATGTGATAGTTTCCTGGACGCCTGACCCCATTACCCTTCATAAGACTTTACAAAAAGAAAAGTGGAGGCCAGTAAACATGTCTGGGGACTTGCTGTCCTCAAACTTTTACTGTATGTGTGGGTGAAAGAATGAAATAGCAAAAGGGACAAAAGAAGGAGGAAGAGCTGGAAAGACAGACAAAAAGAGGCTTCTAGCATTTCCCAAATCAGATCCACAGCTTGGCTGGCAGAGATTCACCCTCCTGGACGCCTTGTCCACACAGGCTTTGGTGTCATGCTGTACAATAGAGCGTGTCCCAGGAAGGGATGAGTTTCAAAACCTGATGAAAGTTGATGAGATTTGCACAGACGACGGCGACAGAAATCAAAACGGCTGAATAATTAAAAAATAAAATCACGTCTTTGTCACATCTATTTATAATATCTGAAGAGAGGAGATACACGACTTATTTTAAATGCAAACCTCATCTCATCTCAGAGCTTCCAATTTTAACATCTTTGTGTTCCGTTCTGTGGGGACGATATTCAAATGTTTCCTTTCAATTTTGTGTGAGGAACTTATTACCTTTTGTTGCTGCTATCAAAACACAAAAATGTAAACTATACAAGCACAAAGAAATGCCACTGGAGAAAATGACGGCTTAATGTTTGTTTTTTTACGTCTATCTTTCAGGCAGACGCGGGAGCAGGAAACGCCTCCAGACTTCTTCTACTTCTCAGACTTTGAAAGGCACAATGCTGAGATTGCTGCTTTTCACTTGGACAGGTGAGTTTTTGTTTGTGACTCATCTGTTTCCTGTCTGAATGCAAATCATCCTCTCACAGCCCTGTTCAAGCGAAAGAACTGCAGGTCACACAAATATATCCTGACACCACACACTCATTATGATGCGGAGGTGTGCCCTAATGGCGTTAAACTGAGAAAATCTGAATGGGATTAAGTACATGAGGGATTAGATAACACAGACAGAGGGGATCATCTCTTCTACTTGCTACTGAGTATATTGATTTCAACATGATCCTCTAACTCTCAGGACTTCAGCTGACAAGGTACAAAAACAATCCTCACGAGGAAGCACTAAGAAAAGTAATAATTCGAATGGAAGGTAATAAATAGAGAGCTGGGTACACATGCTCACAAAAGACTCATCTCACTCTCCTCTGGATGAGCTCACTGCCCTGTGTTTGTGAGAGCCATATCACAGGCATTTGAACACCACCAGAAAGAGGGTTTGGTGCTGCAGGGTGGTGCCTGTGTTACCCCAAAGGAGCGCTTCGTTTCTAGCTTCTGTGCTGCCTATGAATTATAATCCCAACCACAGCAGACATCTGTGCTTGGTTATTACTTCATATTGAATCAGGAATGTGGTGTACAAAAGATTTTTTTTACTCAGTTAAAACTTTTTTATTTTCAGTCTCACTTCTGGACAGTTTGGATGAAATGCACTAAAATATCTCCAAGAGTTCAGGGAAGTGGCAACATCACCGCTTTCCAGTGATTACTTCTAAATCTCAAGGGTTTTTTATCCTCTGTTCTATCTTACCATCTGTTATGAACTCCTTGTGACTCAGGGGTGTGTAATAGGCGGAGTGCACGCAAATAAAAGCTTGAGTGTGCTCCGGCAGCACATGCACACATGCACGTGCAGACACACATACAGGTGCTCCTTTGTCACCGAGGACCCAACATGACGGTGCAGTTTGCAGCTTCTGAATGCTGTCCTCTGTAGGCTAAGGTTTCCCCCAACTCCTATCCACTCATCCAGTCTGTCTGTGTGTCTGCCTGCTCCCAGGAGGCTTAGTTTTAGTCTCAAAGGGTCAGGGTCATTTGGACAGCAAACATACAGGGAGACAGGCTAAACAGGGGCTGAATAGGTATAGTGTTCTGATACAGGAGCATAAGAAAAGAAGGGGAGACCAAGAGGTGGAGACAGGAAAAGAGGGAGAGTGGGAGGAATGGAGCTGGTTACAAAGAAAATGTTATGGTTAAGTAGCTCAGTGTTGATGGAACAGGTAAAAGGAAGGCGTGAATATGCAGCATTGCTGTTCTGTTTTGTTCAGTGTGGAGCATCAATAGTGCTGATCACACAGGTAGACCGAAAACTCAGTGTAGACTGTGAATTATTAATACACCTTGTGTGCTGAGATCACACAGATTAAGTTATGTGCTGACTCGCTGGTTCGATTGGAAAACCCTAAATATTGTTTTTCTATGAAGAAACAGCATCCAGATGTGTCATTTTTGATTCACACAGCAAGAACAAGATTAGATTATATAACACTACTGTCAATGTTAATGGTCTGCACAGGGAACAAAATGAAATGCTGATGGAATTCTTGGTGTAGGTATTTACTCCTCCTCACCTACCACCTTGTTTCTTTGGAACTTCTGTGCCTTTGCAGTTAATATATCAAAGCAGATAATGCAATCAGGGAGAGGGAAGAAGTCCAGAGCAGCTCATAACAACAGAGCAGGTGCTCAGTGATCTCCTGCTTGGCTATAAACACAGCACTGCACTGGTGCACCATGGGAGAACGAGCTGGAGGCTGAGGTGCGTTGTAGCTGCATCTGTTCAGTGTAAAGTCAGGGACATGGTGTAAGACAGTGATACTCCAGTGACCTGCCACTCCAGCTTCTGTGTTTAAATGTTGACTTTTGTCTCTACATCTCTCTCTCTCTCTCTCTTTCTCTTTCCAGGGTCCTTGACTTCCGGAGAGTGCCCCCTGTGGCAGGCAGGCTTGTCAACATGACGAGGGAGATCAGAGATGTGACACGTGATAAGAAGCTTTGGAGGACTTTCTTCATCTCGCCAGGTACAGACTGTGCAGCTTGGCAGGGTGATGTAGCTGCGTCACACTTATCTGATGGGCTTCACTTGTAAGTCTCAGGTTATGCACTAAGTGAAGGTAGTCAGAGACTCTAAATGCGCTGGAGCAAGTGTTAAATAATACATGACAGATCATGCCATGGCCAACTTTGTCCACATGGTGGCACTGTAACCCAGCAGAACCTCTAAATCATGACCAAGCATTAAGCAAAATGGTTTTTCATAAACTATGTGCGTAAGCTACACATTTTTTCAAATGATGCACAAAACGCAGCAAATAAAACATAAAGAATGAAAAAAGTATTGATTTGGGTGAACTATTATCACACAACTATTATCTTATCTAACTATTATCACACAGATTGATCTTTATCCTTATTTGAATGCAGCATTAACCCTGAATGTTTACGTCCACACTCAACAATACACAAACCACGTCCTGCTCCTCCTCTCATTCCTTACTCAGTGTCTTCACCTTTCCTCTTTCCTCAGCCAATAATGTCTGCTTCTATGGCGAATGCTCCTATTACTGCTCCACTGAGCATGCTCTGTGTGGCAAACCAGACCAGATTGAAGGCTCACTTGCCGCCTTTTTGCCAGACCTGAACCTGGCCAAACGCAAGACCTGGAGAAACCCATGGAGACGCTCCTACCACAAACGCAAGAAAGCAGAGTGAGCAAACTGTCCTAATGCGTTACATTAATACCGCAGTGACTAAAAATAATAAATCAAACATGTTTTCACAGGTGGGAGGTGGATCCAGATTATTGTGATGAGGTGAAGCAGACACCTCCATACGACCGAGGCACACGATTGCTGGACGTCATGGACATGACCATCTTTGACTTCTTAATGGGTGAGAAGAGAAGAAAATGAACTGATGGCTAAACTTTTTCTGATGACTAACAAAAAAAAATTCTGACTGAATCATGCTGCTTTTCTCTCTGTGCAGGTAACATGGACCGTCATCATTACGAAACATTTGAGAAGTTTGGAAATGACACCTTCATCATTCACCTTGACAATGGAAGAGGGTAAAGATTGTCTGTCTTATGCACCATATGACCAAAGTAAAACCGTTCTCGTTCAGCTGTTAGTGTCAAGAATCTATGAACTACAGGGCCTCATTACAACTGATGAAGAAATACAGTGAATGACGGACCAACATGAAACGTCTGTAGCGATAAATCATGTCATTATCTTTATCCCCACTATTCTAGGTTTGGAAAACACTCTCATGACGAGCTGTCCATCCTGGTGCCACTCAGCCAGTGCTGCAGGTTAGACGTCTTTGTGTTTTGGCACACAGTGTTTCTGCTTCACAGTTAAAAGAACATCTGGATTGTCCTTACTAAAAGTTTAGACACCATATACTTTGTATACACACAAATATGTCAGCTTCATTGCTATGAAATCTACTTCTTCTGCCTCATTTTGTATAAATTAGTTTGACCATGACATTAATGGTATCTAAATATCCTCTGCATTGTCTGCAGGGTGAGGAAGTCCACATACCTGCGTCTCCAGCTGCTGGCCAAAGAGGAGTACAAGCTGAGCTCTTTGATGGAGGAGTCTCTGCTTCGTGACCGCCTGTCCCCAGTTCTCATCCAGCCTCACCTTCGGGCCATGGACCGCCGGCTCCGACTGGTGTTGCAGGTCTTGACAGGCTGCATAGAAAAAGAAGGCTACGTTAACGTTGTAGAGGAAGATCTAGGCAAGGACACGGCCACCCACAGGGGTCCGGGCCACAGGTAGTGAGGGCGAGGATCCAACCACTGACACAAAAAGCCAATGGACCACATCTGTGGCTCTTCAAATAATGGGATTACACCATTACAAAAATCCCACTACAAGCTGAATTCAGTGAATTCCAAGACTTGCCATCATTGCCTCTACAGAAACTGCTTTTAAGTGTGTTTGTATAGAAGAAGCTGTCCACAAATGCCACAAAAGACTGTGCTGACACAGAGGCTTTGTATTTGTTAGATACAGATGTATTTTTCTTTTAGCATATGTTGTATAAGACACAAAGGAGCCACTGCTGTCTTCTGATTGTGCCCTGTTCTGTTCTGTTCTAAATATGGAGGTTTGTTTTTATGTGTATTTTATTATAAAGGTACATAACCAAATCAGAACTCACACTGACCGGAGAGCAGATGATTAGACAATAAGCTTTATTACAGAAGAACAAGAAAGAGTCTGACGTTCAGCGTTTTCACTGAATGTTTCACAGGAGGAGTCATGCCTGGCAGGGGGAAATAGGATCATTTGGAAAAAGTGTATTCTCTTTATAAACCTATCTTTATACGCTTTCTGTGTTGGCACAGAGGCCGATTGGCCGATGTCATTGCAGATTTCTGAGTACAAGCATTTCACTGTAGTTTAAACAGTACTTTCACTTTGCCTTATTTTCCACCTTCTCTGAACGTTTATCTTGCACTACATGCAGTACAAAACAACACTAAAATTATATTTACCAAACCAAAAGCTAAATTAAAAGATCAGAGACCACGTTGATGTGCGCGGCCGTGTTCATTAATTAAAGAGAAGCATCAAGGAACGTAGACTTGAAGCAATTAGTATTGTTTGTTATGACATTATTTCACAGTTTATGTAATGCAAAATGTAACAGTTTGTATGTTGTTTCATTTTATGAGATTTCCAAATGACTATTTATTGGTGCATCATAAAGGATGAAAGTGGTTTCATAACGTTAAACTTCTGCTTTTGCTTCATGTTGCTTTAATACATTGGGAAATATTTACTTAGGAATTTTAGCATTTGGCTACTATTTAATTTGGCATTCCTTTGGGTGTTATTTTTATGTTTAGATGCTATAAAAACAACAAAGCTGTTTAATTTTTGGCTATTGAGTTGCTGAAGTGGTGCCAGTGCAATTTTCTCCTAAGTTTTCTCCTAAGAGTCCTGTGTATTGGCTAACCCAGTACCTGTGCAATGACAGAAATACAGTACTTGAATGTTTTTGGGTTGGCAGTATGGACAGGATTCATTGAGCTACAAACAGTGTAAAGCCTGAGTGGCTGGTATCACGACGAAGGGTGATTTCTGGGGTTAAAATGCCTCATCCAAACACAGGGATAACTATGGACGCTGTTCCTTGGTTTTCTTATTTTCAGTGTAAATACCTATAAATACTTTGAAGACCTACCGAGCTGCACTGCACAGTGATCTGCTTCTGTTTTCTGCTCTTGCATTGTTACTGTGAAGATCTGTTTACTAAATGATTAAAGTGTGCAATAAAAACCAAAATGAGGACCAATCCGTCAGCGTGTAGGTGGCTGCATATGTTTGCAAACGTGGAGGTGGATTTGTGTGTTTGAGTGTTGACGAGTACCAGGCTAAACAATAGTCTGCAACAAATGCATTTGAGTGTATTGAAGAGTGTTTATCATCATCGTTGCAACATCCAGCTGGTGAATATCAGAAACTAAGAACAATCAAGCCTTATCTGAGTCAATCATGCACAAGCAGCTTCATTTAAAATCCAACAGCACTGCACGCAAACTGAAAAGACTCACATCAGGCTGGAGGTCAGGAAAAAAAATCTATAAAACTGTGAATATAGGAAATGCTTTGAGCACAGTTCATTAGTGCAGATGTTTTATTATTGGCCTGTGGTGAAGACTGACATATTACACTCACAAAATTGGCTTAAATTTGAAACTGGTTCACCCGAAGTTCACCCAGCGAGAAACACAGCGGTGTGATACATGCAGTCCAGTGCAGTGAGGAATGCTCTGATCTGTACATTGGAGAAACTAAACAGCCACTCCACAGAAGAATGGCTCAGCACAGGAGAGCCACCTCCTCAGGACAAGACTCAGCTGTTCACCTCCACCTCAAAGACAAAGGACACTCCTTTGAGGACAACAATGTCCACACCCTAGACAGAGAGGACAGATGGTCTAAAGAGGAGTCAAGGAAGTGACTATGTGAAGCTGGAAGAACCTTCCCTTAACAGAGGTGGTGGCCTCAGACATCATCTTTCTACCACACAGCCAGCCAGCTCATCACAGGTACTTATGGAAACATGTACTGCTGTTGTTTGTAAGTTTTACCCAGACCCACCCACTGAGGTCTGTGACCACATACACTCAACAAAAATATAAACGCAACACTTTTGTTTTTGCTCCCATGTTTCATGAGATGGACTTGAAGATCTAAACTTCATTCCAGATACACAATATTACCATTCCTCTCAAACATTGTTCACAAATCTGTCTAAATGTGTGATAGTGAGCACTTCTGCTTTGCTGAGATAATCCATCCCACCTCACAGGTGTGCCACATCAAGATGCTGATCTGACATCATGATTAGTGCACAGGTGTACCTTAAACTGCCCACAATAAAAGGCCACCCTGAAATGTGCATTTTGTTTCTGCTTTATTGGCGGTCTGGGGACTCAGAACCAGTCAGTATCTGGTGTGACCACCATTTGCCTCATGCAGTGCAACACATCTTCTTCGCATAGAGTTTATCAGATTGTCTATTGTGGCCTGTGGAATGTTGGTCCACTCCTCTTCAATGGCTGTGCGAAGTTGCTGGATATTAGTGGGAACTGGTGCACGCTGTCGTATACGCCGGTCAAGCACATCCCAAACATGTTCAATGGGTGACATGTCCGGTGAGTATGCTGGCCATGCAAGAACTGGGACATTTTCAGCTTCCAAGAATTGTGTACAGATCCTTGCAACATGGGGCCGTGCATTATCTTGCTGAAACATGAGGTGATGTTCATGGATGTATGGCACAACAATGGGCCTCAGGATCTCATCACGGTATCTCTGTGCATTCAAAATGCCATCAATAAAATGCACCTGTGTTCTTCGTCCATAACAGATGCCTGCCCATACCATGACCCCACCACCACCATGGGCCACTCGATCCACAACATTGACATCAGCAAAGCGCTCACCCACACGACGCCACACACGCTGTCTGCCATCTGCCCTGAACAATGTAAACCGAGATTCATCCGTGAAGAGAACACCTCTCCAACGTGCTAGACGCCATCGAATGTGAGCATTTGCCCACTCAAGTCTGTTACGGCGACGATCTGGAGTCAGGTTAAGACCCCGATGAGGACGACGAGCATGCAGTTGAGCTTCCCTGAGACGGTTTCTGACAGTTTGTGCAGAAATTGTTTGGTTATGCAAACCAATTGTTTCAGCAGCTGTCTGAGTGGCTGGTCTCAGACGATCTCGGAGGTGAACCTGCTGGATGTGGAGGTCCTGGGCTGGTGTGGTTACTCGTGGTCTGCGGTTGTGAGGCCGGTTGGATGTACTGCCATATTCTCTGAAACGCCTTTGGAGACGGCTTATGGTGGAGAAATGAACATTCAATGCACGAGCAACAGATCTGGTTGACATTCCTGCTGTCAGCATGCCAATTGCACGCTCCCTCAATGCTTGTGGCATCTGTGGCATTTTGCTGTGAGACAAAACTGCACATTTCAGGGTGGCCTTTTATTGTGGGCAGTTTGAGGTACACCTGTGCACTAATCATGATGTCAGATCAGCATCTTGATGTGGCACACCTGTGAGGTGGGATGGATTATCTCAGCAAAGCAGAAGTGCTCACTATCACACATTTAGACAGATTTGTGAACAATGTTTGAGAGGAATGGTAATATTGTGTATCTGGAATGAAGTTTAGATCTTCAAGTCCATCTCATGAAACATGGGAGCAAAAACAAAAGTGTTGCGTTTATATTTTTGTTGAGTGTATAAACCATGTTTCCCACCAACAGTTAGAGCTGATGAAGCTGCTTGGATGAGCAGAGAAACGTCTTCAAGAAAACTCTACAAGTCCAGACGCCTTGCTTCAATCTTCTCTATGTATGATGACCTGGATGACTGAGAATCTTCATCAACATTTGAAACTCTTCCATCTGTAAACCACTAAAAGGTCACGCCTGCATACACTGCAAACATCTTCAAACATCTTCACACCTATTAGTAACAGTCTTCCATAGATTCAGTTGATAGATACTATGGTTTTTGGCTTATATATACTGATATAATCTATATCTGGTGTATGTATGATGTATATTTTTTTCCGCTTCAAAACTAAAAACATCATGCGTATTATTGAGAGACAACCAGCGCTGTCCGTGGTGCTAAATGAACTGAACACTAAGGAGCTGTCTGTGGTGCTGAAACAGTACAACGGTCACAGACAGCGCCTGGACCAGCACAGGGCAGACATGGAGAACATCCTGGAACCCCTGCCCCTGGTTCTCTGTTCTGATCCACTATGGACATGAATCGGCACCTCATCTCATCTTATTTGTTGCTGCGGCTTCAGAGTACAAAAAGAAACAGGGACCTTTTGCAGAACGTATCAATACAGAATATGGAGCTCTTTGCTGGGCTGCCTTAAGCAATTTCCCCATTGTGGGACTAATAAAGGTTTCTTAATTAATTAATTAATTTTGTTGTTGCATTATCAGTTATTGATTAGTGGACACATATTATGTCAATGCCCTCCATAACCTTTTTCATAGTATAGTATAGTATAGTACTTTTTCATATGTTTGTTTTTTCACAGTAAAAAATGGATTTTTGTAGGACAGGCCCGTAGAGGGCGTGAGTGTACATTTCTAACAAGCTCATCTATTCGCACTCAGTAAACAACAGCTGTTACGTGCAGATGTCACTAGGTGGCAGTCAAAGCTCACAGCTTCAGTTTCAGTTGTTTACATCAACACCTTTTCACGTAAGTGATGACGTGATTTGTTTGTAATTTGAAGTTCTAACCACTGAATTACGGTACAATTTAACTCACTTTTGCTATAACATTCACTACATGTTTGTCAGATTGAAGCCTAAAAGGCTGCAGACCGTGATGCCGTTATATCAAACTGTATCAGTATTAATATTTTTATTATTTAGGAACAAAAATTAAAACAAAAAAGATGAGAAATGGGCCATATGGGCCTGTTTTTAATTCATAATATTGTTGCACTTAGTAGTGTGGCCACTAGGTTGTGCACTAGTCTGTAAAAATAAATTATATAAAAACAAAGTTTTGGATCATGTGTTTAAAAGGGTGTGTTTATTTTTTTTTAGTTTTTACCCTTCTCTTTTTTTTGCAGTTTAAAAGCCTCCAGATACAGAAGACAACCCAAATATTAATATTCCTCTGGCTCACTCCCACTCAGCCCTGATGTTGTTTACCCACCGCAGCAGACCACCCCAGATTCTCTCACCTCATTCAGAGGCTGCCTCTCCTGCCTAGTAACAGTATCCAACACCACTGTCCTCCCGTCTCTATGGCAACTGAGAGCAACCCCCTTTCCTGTCCTGCTTCCATTGATCCAAGGTGTGTGTGTGTGTGTGTGTGTGTGTCCTCGCTGACCCTGACCCATCCGCCTCCTCTGCTCTCCCATCACTGAACTTGAATCTTGACACATTTCTTGCTAATTAAACTTTTTTAACTCACATG